>NC_133897.1:170236307-170431307 GCF_964199755.1 Larus michahellis | reverse complement strand
AATAATCTGTGGCTCTGAGTATTCTAATCAAAGATTACTCCCAATTAGAATACTGCTCATTTATGTATGCATGGGGGGTAATATTATAGTAATAAAAGAAATAAAAATAATAACACTGGTGCAGCAGTAGGTTTTGGTACAGGGGCTGGGAGTGACTTTTTTTTTTTTTTAATTTGTTTTTGAAGTGACTACCAGCCCCTGTACCAAAACCTACTGCTGCTTTTTACCAATTCAAAATATGTCTACTTACAATGACCAACGTGTAAAAAATGCTGGTCACACCAGACATACAGTGACAACTGAACACCCTCCAGCAAATTCTCAGACACGCTCTCTCAAAATCAACCGCACTCAATGCTACACTGACACCCAGTGTCAGACATCCAAAAACTCAGCCTCGATCGCAGATGAACGCAAGCAGGCTGCCAGCCAGTCCGAGTCATATACAGACTCTGGCATGGCCAAACACAAGCACGTATCTGGATACCAACTCCCACCCTATCCAAGATGCCTGCTCACTATCTGACACAATGCAGCTCTGACACGCTCAGAGTCCCACACCATTCAAAACACGCACACACACACAGACATTCACAACCCAAAGCAGCACTGCTCATACTCAAGCACGGTCCAACACATGCATGCTCAGAGTCCAGAGCCTTCTAGAACATGCACACCCAGATTCCAGCTCACCCATAAACAAAGTCACGCACACATAGTAACAGTCCAAGTCTGCCGCCACCACAGCCCAACTCAGCCACGCACACAGTCACACTCCCCAATGTGTGACTCCAACGGCATCCAAGTCAAACTCAGGCTCCGCCACCATCCCACACAGGCAGCCATCCGATCGCACTCCAGACCGTGCACCCTCAGACTCCAACAGCATCCAACACAGGGAGCCACACAGTCACACTCTGCAATGTGGACCTTCAGAGTCCAACAGTATCCAAGTCAAACACAGACTCCGCCACCATGCAACTCTGCCACACACACAGTCACACTGCACAACCTGCACCCTCAGACTCCAACAGTGTCCAAGTCAAACACAGACAACCGCACAGGCACACTCCGGAACGTGCAGCCTCAGACTCCAGCAACATCCGAGTCTAACACAGGCTCCGACACCACCCAGCACAGGCAATCGCACAGGCACGCTCCAGGACGTGCAGCCTCAGACTCCAGCAAGATCCAACTCATGCACGCACATGGTCACGCTGCAAAAATTACACCCTCAAACTCCGACACAGCCACACTCAGCAACAAGCACGCTAAGACTCTGATGCGGTCTGACTCAAACACACACCAGACAAACAATACAAAACTTATAATGGAGAATTAAAATGTAGCTTTATTATAGACAGCGGAACTAGTCCTGCTCTCACCTAAACCTTATGGAAGTTCCTGTTTGTAAACTTCACTGTTGGTAAATGCAGACCTTGAATCTTGATGACTGCATTTGTGAATCCAGAAACACGTCCCAAAGTCTGTCGGTCGCAGACTCCCACCTGCTGCTTCCCCCGTGCCTGTTGCCCATGCCATTGTTGTCCTGGGAGCTTGATAGAGAAGGCCGTGCATTGCAAACATCTCCTTACTTGCCTCGGTATTCTTCCATTATATACATATTTCTTCCCTTACAACACTGTAGCTTTTTCTCCTGAGCTCTAAAATATCTCTGCCCTCTCCCTGAAGATATAGGGCCAGAGAAAGCTTCTCCTTCATTTGGCTAGCGAGCCCTGCACAAACCACAACGCAACTCTATTAAGGTGTAGTTTACCTACCAGATCTAGCTCTTGCCCCCATACACAGAATTTCACCGCACGTGTAGCGGCTCCCCTGCTTTATGGCTTAGTGTGATATTTCCCTCAGAATACAGCCTAAACATATTTCACTTCCCCCTATTAGCTCATTGCAATCAATGTTCAGGTTCAACACTAATTGGGTCCTATTAGCAGTCTATGCTTCTGTAATTACCTTTGAGTAAGTTTAACACCAATACCTCAGCACAGCCAAATCTACCAGTTGACTACTTATTAACACCTAAAACCCTGACTTTCCTGGAACCTATCCACAGCTACATTTACCTACACCTTGTCCAGGCTCCCTCCTACACCGTGATGGAACTTACCTGATCATTTACAACAATTACTACAAGTACCTGTACACTCCAAATGAGAACTGTTCTTGACACAACTACTTCTACCTTCCCCCCACCCCGCCACTATCAGCTCTGTTTCCACATCAACACTGAAATTATCTGCTACCCTTGTAAATTCTACTGACATATCACTATAAGCCATCATCTCATCAAAAGATATCACACCTTACTTCTTTCTTTTTTTGGTGCAACCAAACCAGAAGCATCCTAGCCTTCACACATTCCAAACACACCGCTCTCTCAATGACCACACAAAACACCCACCGCTCTCGGCTCCTGCCTGCCTCTGACCACCTACTGCCAGATGCCGTCCCCCCCCCCCGCGGGCTTCGCTCCCCAGGAGCGCTGCTCACGGGGGGCTCCTAAATGTCCCTGCCTGACAAAACCCCACCCGGAGCCCTACCTCCGCCCAAACTTTGGCGACGACTGTCACCTCGCGGAGGGGCCGGGACCGGGGGAAAAAAACCCCAGCCAGGGGAGGAAAAAAAAAAAATCCCCCGGCTGGGGCTTTTTTATTCTTTCATTTGGCTCTGCGTGCCTTCGGTAAGCAAGACTCAACTCCACGTATGACCTGCGAGGCAACACCACCACCAAAACACAAGCGCCACGCACACCGCTCTCTCAACGACCACACAAAACACCCACCGCTCTCGGCTCCTGCCTGCCTCTGACCACCTACTGCCAGATGCCGTCCCCCCCCGCGGGCTTCGCTCCCCAGGAGTGCTGCTCACGGGGGGCTCCTAAATGTCCCTGCCTGACAAAACCCCGCCCGGAGCCCTACCTCCGCCCAAACTTTGGTGATGACTGTCGCCTCGCAGAGGGGCCGGGACCAGGGGAAGAAAGAAACCCCCAGCCAGGGCCGGGGGGGGGGGGGGGGGGCGCGGAATCCACTGGCTGGGGCTTTTTTATTCTTTCATTTGGTTCTGCGTGCCTTTGGTAAGGCAGGACTCAACTCCACATACGACCTCAATGTCAGAAGTATTAGGGACAAGGGGACATCACATCACAACAGTGTCAAATAACTAACAATCGACTAACAAATTCCCAATACGGTGCAGTACATTCACAGACAGGTTCCACTGACAAGCAAGACAAAGACAGAGCAATGCGACGCAAGACGTAACACTGTACATGACGGTATGCTGCTACACACGGTCCAATAAAGAGTGGCCGATGAAAGATTTGACGACTCCGGGACATATGCTGGCAGAAGACATCAGATGTCGGTCAAGACAATGGCAGAGCAATACAATGCTAGGTGTAACATGATACGGGGCAGTACAAGGCAATACATGCTCAAATAAACAACAACCAAGTAAAATAGCCATGATACGGTGCAGTCCTATGACAGAGTGCCTAAAATAACAACCGATACAATCACGGGGCAATACAATGTAAGACATACCACAATACAGGGCAGTACGAGGCGATAGGCAGCGAAATAAATTAGACCCCATTAAAATGCCCACAAAACAGTGCAGGACAATGACACAATATTTAAAATTACAGCCAAGACCGTGACACTGTGATACAATGCAAGGCCTACCAGTATACAAGGTAGTAAAAGCCATCACTGGGGCAAACAAAGAACAATTGTTTGCAATATTAACAGTACATTACTGTACGATCCCAGACGCTCTGAAGTGACAGTCAGGAAAATGACAGGGCGATACGATGCGAGACATAACAGTACATGGGGCAGTAAAAGCCAACATGCAATCAAATAAAGAATGGCATGCTAACAAATACACAACACTGTAGCGCTATGAGACAAGGTCTAAAAGGATGATTGAGACCGTGACATGGTGATACGACGCAAGACGTCACATTGTACGGAGCGGTACAGCGCAATACACGGTCAAAAAAACAGCCACCAAATAAAATATTAACAATACAGTGCAGTCCTATGATACATTGTCTAAAATAACAAATCGAGACAGTGACAAGGCAATACGATGCAAGATCTAACGGTATATTGGGCAGCACAAGGCAATATGCGGCCAAAGAACAGACAATTAAAACACACAATACAGTGCAGCACTATGACACGATCTCTAAAGTTACAATCGAGACAATGACAGGAGAATACAATGCAAGGCATTACGGTATACCGGGCAGCGCAAAGCGATATGCAGACAAATAAATAACATGGGACTCAAAAATTGACAATACGCTCCAGTACAATCCCAGGAACTCGGAAATGACGGTCAAGAAAATGACAGGGCGATACAACAGAAGACATTACAGCATACGGAGCGGTACAAGCCAATGCGTGGTCAAATAAAGAACAGCTGATTCGAAAATTGACAAGACTGTGAAGTACAATCCCAGGCGGTCTGAAATAAGCCAAGACAATGACAAAGAATTACAATGCAAGACGTGACAGTATACGGGGCGCTGCAAGGCAATACCCGGTCAAATAAAAAAAAAAAACGCTAAAAAAATTCGCAATACATTGCAGTCCTATGACAAAACGTCAAGAATGACCGTCAAAACAAGGACAGAGCAATGAAAGACAAGTCATAACACAATACAGGGAAGTACAAGACAAGACACGTTCAAATAAATAACAGTCAATTACAATACCCACAATACAATTGAGTCCTATGACACAACATCTAAAATGACAAATCGATACAATGACAGGACAATACTACAATGCAAGATATCGCATTATACAGAGCAACAGAAGGCAATAAACACTCAAATAAATAACAGCCGATTCAAAATTTAACTGTATAGGGCACTACAGTTGCAGATGGTCTGAAATGACAATCGATACAATGATAGGGCCATATGATACAAGACATGACATGACACAGGGCAGTACAAGGCAATACGCAGCTTAATGAAAAGCAACGCATTAAAATACCAACAATGCAACACAGTCCTATGACACAATGTCTAAAATGACGATCGATACAATGATGAGGCACTGCAATACAGATATCGCGCTATACAGTGGTACAAGGCAATACGTGGTCAAAAAACCAAGCACATAAAATACTAACAATATGGTGCAGTCCTATGACAGATTGTCTAAAAAGACAGTCAAGACAATCACAGAGCAACACGATGCTATACATACCACAATACAGGGCAGCACGAGGCAATACGTGGCCAAATGAATAACAGCCGATACCCACAATAGAATGCAGCGCTATGACACCATGTCTAAAATGTCAGTCAAGACAATGACAAAATGATAGAATGCAAGATATCACGGTATACAGGGCGCTACAAGGCAATACGCAGTCAAATAACTAACAGTCAACGTACTGCACTGCATTGTGAATTTTGTTAATCGTAGACGGTCTGAATTGACAGTCCACGCGATGACAGTGCGATACAACGCAAGATGTAAGGCTATACAGGAGCAGTACACAGCAATACGCGGTCGTTTAAAAAAAAAAAAACAGCCGACGAAAAAATTCCCAATATGGTGCAGTCCTATGACACAATGTCTAAGACGACAGTAAAAACAATACCATAGCAATACAGTGCAAGACGTAACGGTATAGCAGGCAGGACAAGGCAATATGCAGTCAAATCAAGAATGGCCAATTAAAATAACCGCAATACAGTGCAATGCTATGACACAATCTCTAAAATGACAATCGAGACACTGACGGGGCAATACAATGCAACACATAACAGTATACAGGGCAGTACAGGGTAATACCAAGGCACATAAAAAACAGCCGATGAAAAAATTAACAATACAGTTCAATATAATCCCAGACAGTCTGAAGTGACAGTCAATGAGCAGGCAATACAAAGCTAGACATAATAGCAGGCATAACACCATAACACAGTCAAATAAATAACAGCCTGTTAAAATACCCACAATACATTACAGTCCTAGGACACGATGTCTACAGTGACAGTTAAGACAGTGACGGAGCAACGCAATGCAAGACATAACATTATACAGGGCAGTTCAAGGCCAATACGCAATCAAATAAGGAATGACCAAACACAAAACTGACATTACAGTGCAGTACTATGACAGAATGTCACAAAAGACAGTCAAAACCGTGACATGCTTATACAAAGGAATACGTAACACAATACTGAACAGTACAAGGGAATACACAATGCAATACAGCACTAATTAAAGAAAAACCACAATACAGCGCAGTACAATCAAACACAGTCTCAGGTGGCAGGAAAGGCAGTTACAGAGGAATAACATTTGAGACAGAACACCATACAGGCCAGTCCAAGCCGGTACGCGGGCACACAAAGTACAACTGATTAAGAAGCTCACGATATGGTGCCTGTCAATGCTAGAATGTATCGGATGGCTCTCGGGACAGTCACAGGGAAATACAATGCAACATATCAGAAAATAAAGGGCAGGACAAAGAAATAAAAAGTTAAATATAGAGCAACGGATCAAATCCGCCCACAATGCAGTGCCGTAAAATCCCAGAGAGTCTCAAATGACAGTCCAGACAATGATAGGGTAATAAAATGCAAGACGTGACAGTATACAGGGAGGTACAATGCAATACAGAATAAAGTAAGGACCGACCAATCGAAACCCCACAATAAAGAACGGTACGATTCCAAACAGCCTCGGGTGGCAATCGAGACAGTTACAGGGTGGCAGAATTGAAGACACAACATTACACAGTGCCATTTAATGCTGTATGCAATCAAATAAATACCAACCGATAAAAAAAACCCACAACGCCGTGGCGGGACAACACAAAAATAAATGAGATGACAGTCCAGATTATGACAGGGCAATACAATGTGAGACATAACACAATACAGGGTGGTACAGTACAATACTCAGTCAAAAATAAACAACCCATTAAATAACCCGTAATACAGTGCAGGACAATGCCAATATATGCAGGACAGCAGCCAGGAGGATGACAGAGCAGTACAAGACAAAAATGTAACACAATACAGGGCGCTGCAATGACAAAATATATCAGATAGCAGTCAGAACGACAACAGGGCAATGCAATGCAAGACAACACAGCACAAGGCGGTAACGACGCAATGCATGCTCAAGAAGGGCAACCGATAAAATTCCCCAAATACATATGAGGACAATCCCAGAATGTCTAAAATGCCAGTGAAGAGAATGACACGGCAATACAGGCCACTGCCATGCAGGGGAGCGGAAAAGGGCTCTTGGGCTGGCCATTATTGATAGAGTAAGCTAATTAACTTATAGTCACATTAGCATTGGAAGAAAATACGTAGGTCCCCACTGGAGACAGACTCGGGCCTGCATTGCGAGCCATCCCCCAAAGTAGAACTACCACTCATAACAGCTTCCACTGATGGTTATAGCTCAAACAGCAACCTGGGGAAGAAAAAGAGACGTAAAAAGCAAAAGGGAGAGAAAAAAGAGAAACAGGGTGGCGGGGGGAGGAGGGGGACGGGGGGAAGAAAAAATAAAAGGGGGGCAGAGGGGCGGAAGGAAAGAAAAAATAAAAGGGGGGCAGAGGGGCGGAAGGAAATAAAAGGGGGGCAGGGGGGCGGAAGGAAATAAAAGGGGGGCAGGGGGGCGGAAGGAAATAAAAGGGGGGCAGAGGGAATAAGAGAAAAAAAAGGGGGCAGTGGGAGAAGAAAAAAGGGGCTGGGCAGGAAGAAAAGAAAAAAGGGGAGCAGGGGGGCAAAAAGAAGAAAAAGGGGGGCTGGCGGGGAAAGAAGCAAAAAAGGGGGGCTGGCGGGGAAAGAAGCAAAAAAGGGGGGCTGTGGAGGATGAGGAAAAGAAGAAAAACGGGAGCAAAGGGGGGGAAAGCAGGAAAAAAGGGGGCGGCTGTGGGGAAGAGAAGAAAAAAAGGGGGCAGAGAGGTGGAAGAGAAGAAAAAGAAGGGGCAGCGGGGGGAAGAGTAGGAAAAAACGGGGGAAGGGGGAGGAGAAAAAAGGGGGCAGAGAGGAGGGAAGACAATAAAAAGGGGGGCAGAGAGGAGGGAAGACAATAAAAAGGGGGGCAGGAGGGGGGGGAAGAGGAAAAAAGTGGATGGGACGGGGAAGAGGAAAAAAGTGGATGGGACGGGGAAGAGGAAAAAAGTGGATGGGACGGGGAAGAGGAAAAAAGTGGATGGGACGGGGAAGAGGAAAAAAGTGGATGGGACGGGGAAGAGGAAAAAAGTGGATGGGACGGGGAAGAGGAAAAAAGTGGATGGGACGGGGAAGAGGAAAAAAGTGGATGGGACGGGGAAGAGAAGAAAAAGGGAGGCTGGGGAGGAAGAGAAAAAAGGAAGCGGCGGGGGGGAAGACAAGAAAAAAGGGGAATGGGGGGAGGAGGAAAAAACAGAGGGGCAGAGAGGAGGGAAGACAAGAAGGGGGGCAGAAGGGGGAAGAGGAACAAAGTGGACTGTGTGGGAAGAAAAGAAGAAAAAGGAGCAGGGGGGCTGGACGGCGGGAAGAAAAGAAGAAAAAGGAGCAGGGGGGCTGGACGGTGGGAAGAAAAGAAGAAAAAGGAGCAGGGGGGAAAGAGGAAAAAAGGGGGGCAGCTGGCGGGGGAAGAGAAGAAAAAAGGGGGGCAGAAGGGCAAAAGAGGAAAAAAGGGGGGCAGACAGGCTGAACAGGAAAATAAAAGCGGGGCAGAGGGGGTAAGAAGACAAAAGGGGGTGGCAGTGGGAATAGAAGAAAAAAGGGGGCAGCTATAGGGAAGGGAAGAGAAAAAAGGGGGGCAGAGGGGTGGAGAGGATAAAAAAAGTGGGCGGCAGTGGGAAGATGAAAAAGGGGGGCTGGGGAGGAAGAGGAGGAAAAAAAAGACGGGCAGCGGGGGTAAGAAAAAAGGGGCTGCTGTGGGAAGAGAAGAAAAAAGGAGGGCAGAGGAGCAGAAGAGTGAAAAAAAGAGGAAGCAGCTGTGGGGAGAGAAGAAAAACAGGGGGTGAAAGGGGCGGAAGAGGAAAAAAGGGTAGGGGGGGAAGGGGCGGAGGAGGAAAAAGAGGGGGCAGCAGTAGGAAGAGAAGAAAAAGGGGGCTGGAGAGTAAGAGAAGGAAAAAAACAACGGGCAGCTGTGGGAAGAGTAGAAAAAAGGGGGGGCTGTAGGAAGAGTAGAAAAAAAAGGGGGCAGAGGGGCGGAAGACGAAAAAAGGGGGAAAGGGGCAGAAGAGGAAAAAAGGGGGCAGCTGTGGGGAAAGGAAGAAAAAGGGGGGCAGAGGGGCAGAAGAGGAAAAAAGGGGGCGGCTGTGGGGAGAGAAGAAAAAAAAGGGGGCGGCTGTGGGGAGAGAAGAAAAAAAAGGGGGCGGCTGTGGGGAGAGAAGAAAAAAAAGGGGGCGGCTGTGGGGAGAGAAGAAAAAAAAGGGGGCGGCTGTGGGGAGAGAAGAAAAAAAAGGGGGCGGCTGTGGGGAGAGAAGAAAAAAAAGGGGGGCAGACGGGCAGAAGAGGAAAAAAGGGGGGGAAAGGAGCAGAACAGAAGAAAAAAGGGGGTTGTGGAGGAAGAGGAGGAAAAAAGAGACGGGTGGCTGTGGGGAAGGGAAGAGAAAAAGAGTGGGTTGTGGAGGAAGAGGAGACAAAAAGACAGGCGGCTGTGGGAAGAGTAGAAAAAGGGGGTTGGGGAGGAAGAGGAGGAAAAAAAAAGACGGGTGGCTGTGGGGAAAGGAAGAAAAAAAGTGGGTTGGGGAGGAAGAGGAGGAAAAAAAGATGGGCGGCTGTGGGAAGAGTAGAGAAAAAAGAAGGGGGCATCTGGGAAGGAAGAAGAAACACAAGGGGGACAGAAGGGCAGAAGAGGAAAAAATAGGGGTAGAGGGGATAAGAGGAAAAAAAGGGGCACGGCCTTGAGGAAGAGAAGAGAAAAAAGGGGGCGGCTGGGAAGGAAGAAGAAAGAAAAAGGGGGACAGAGGGGCAGAAGAGGAAAATAAAGTGGGGTAGAGGAGGTAAGAGAAGAAAAGGGGGGCAGTAATGAGAAGAGAAGAAAAAAGGGGGCTGAGAAGGAAGGGGAAAAAAATAGGGGCGGCCAATCGAAAAGAAGAAGAAAAGGGGGCGGCAGGGTAAGAAAAGAAAAAAAAAGGGGGCTGGATGGGAAGAAAAGAAGAAGGGGAGCAGGAGGGCAAAAAGAAGGAAAAAAGGGGGGCAGCAGGGGAAGAGAAAAAAGGGGGGACAGAGGGCGGAGAAGACAAAAAAGGGGGGAAAAGGGGCATAAGAGGAAAAAAAGGGGGCAGCCTTGAGGAGAGAAGAAAAGGGCTGAAGAGGGGCGGAAGAGGAGGAAAAAAAGGTGGCGGCTGTGGGGAGAGAAGAAAAAAAGAAGGGGGGCAGAGGGGCGAAAGAGGAAAGAAGGGGGGCAGAGGGGCGAAAGAGGAAAGAAGGGGGGCAGAGGGGCGAAAGAGGAAAGAAGGGGGGCAGAGGGGCGAAAGAGGAAAGAAGGGGGGCAGAGGGGCAAAAGAGGAAAAAAGGGGGGCAGAGGGGCGGAAGAGGAAAAAAGGGGGGCAGAGGGGCGGAAGAGGAAAAAAGGGGGGCAGAGGGGCGGAAGAGGAAAAAAGGGGGGCAGAGGGGCGGAAGAGGAAAAAAGGGGGGCAGAGGGGCGGAAGAGGAAAAAAGGGGGGCAGAGGGGCGGAAGAGGAAAAAAGGGGGGCAGAGGGGCGGAAGAGGAAAAAAGGGGGGCAGAGGGGCGAAAGAGGAAAAAAGGGGGGCAGAGGGGCGAAAGAGGAAAAAAGGGGGGCAGAGGGGCAGAAGAGGAAAAAAGGGGGGCAGAGGGGCAGAAGAGGAAAAAAGGGGGGCAGAGGGGCAGAAGAGGAAAAAAGGGGGGCAGAGGGGCAGAAGAGGAAAAAAGGGGGTGGCTGTGGGGAGAGAAGAAAAAAAGGGGGTGGCTGTGGGGAGAGAAGAAAAAAAGGGGGTGGCTGTGGGGAGAGAAGAAAAAAAGGGGGTGGCTGTGGGGAGAGAAGAAAAAAGGGGGTGGCTGTGGGGAGAGAAGAAAAAAGGGGGTGGCTGTGGGGAGAGAAGAAAAAAGGGGGTGGCTGTGGGGAGAGAAGAAAAAAGGGGGTGGCTGTGGGGAGAGAAGAAAAAAAGGGGGTGGCTGTGGGGAGAGAAGAAAAAAAGGGGGTGGCTGTGGGGAGAGAAGAAAAAGGGGGGCAGGGGGGCAGAAAGGAAGAAAAAAGGGGCAGAAGGGTAGAAGAGGAAAAAAAGGGGGTGGCCCTGGGGAGAGAAGAAAAAGAGGGGGGAAAGGGCGGAAGAGGGAAAGAAGGCTGGGGAGGAAGAGGAGGAAAAAAACGATGTGCGGCTGTGGGAAGAGTAGAAAAAAAGGGGGCAGAGGGGCAAAACAGGAAAAATGGGGGGAAGGGGCAGAAGAGGAAAAAAGGGGGCGGCTGAGGGGGGAAGGGGCAGAAGAGGAAAAAAGGGGGCGGCTGAGGGGGGAAGGGAGGAAAAGAGGGGGCGGCTGAGGGGCAGAAGAGGTAAAAAAAGCAGGGGGAAAGGGGCGGAAGAGGAAAAGAGGGCGGGGGAAAGGGGCGGAAGAGGAAAAGAGGACGCAGCAGTGGGAAGAGAAGAAAAAAGTGGGCTGGACAGGAAGAGGAAAAAAAACAACGGGCAGCTATGGGAAGAGTAAAAAACCCGGGGTCTGTGGGAAGGAGGAAGAAACAAAAGGGGGACAAAAGGGCGGAAGAGAAAATAAAGGAGGGTGGCTGTTTGGAAGACAAGTAAAAAGGGGCCGGAAAGAAAGAGGAAAAAAATAGGGGCAGCCGTGAGGACAAGAAGAAGAAAAGGGGGCAGCCGTGGGGACGAGAAGAAGAAAAGTGGGTGGCGGGGGAAGAAAAGAAAAAGGGGAGTAGGGTGGTAAAAAGAAGCAAAGACGGGGAGCGGCAGGGGAAGAGAAAAAAAGGGGGGGTGGTGGGGAGAGAGGAAAAAAGGGGGGGAAAGAGGCGGAAGAGGAGAAGACAGGGGGGTGGCTGTGGGGAGGGGAGAGAAAAAACGGGGGGCTGTGGGAATGAGGAAGAAACAAAAGGGGGACAGAAGGGCGTAAAGAGAAAAAAGGGGGACAGAAGGGCGTAAAGAGAAAAAAGGGGGACAGAAGGGCGTAAAGAGAAAAAAGGGGGACAGAAGGGCGTAAAGAGAAAAAAGGGGGACAGAAGGGCGTAAAGAGAAAAAAGGGGGGCGGCAGTGGGAATAGAAGGAAAAGGGGGCTGCGAAGGAAGAGGAAAAATATAGGGGTGGCTGTGAGGAAGAGAAGAAGAAAAGGTGGGGAAGGGGCGGAAGAGGAAAAGAAAAAGAGGGGGCGGGACGGGAAGAAAAGAAAAAGAGGGGGCGGGACGGGAAGAAAAGAAAAAGAGGGGGCGGGACGGGAAGAAAAGAAAAAGAGGGGGCGGGACGGGAAGAAAAGAAAAAGGGGAGCAGGGAGGCAAAAACAAGGAAAAGAGGGGGGCAGCGGGGGAAGAGAAAAAAGGGGGACAGTGGGAAGAGAAAAAAGGGGGACAGAGGGCGGAGAGGATAAAAGGGGGGAAAAGGGGGCGGCTGTGGGGCGAGAATAAAAAAAGGGGGCGGCTGTGGGGAAGGGAAGAAAGAGGGAGGCAGGGGGCGGCCTTGAGGAGAAAAGAAAAAGGCAGGGGGGGAAAAGGGGCGGAAGAGGGAAAAAAGGGGACTGGGGAGGCAGAGTAGAAAAAAGGGGGGGCTGTGGGAAGGAGGAAGAAACAAAACGGGGACAGAAGGGCAGAAGAGGAAAAAAAGGGGGGTAGAGGGGGTAAGAGAAGAAAAAGGGGGCTGGGAAGGAAGAGGAAAAATATAGGGGGGGCTGGGAAGGAAGAGAAGAAAAGGGAGGGGAGAAAGGGGCAGAAGAGGAAAAAAGGGGTCGACTGTGGGGAAGGGAAGAAGAAAAGGGGGTGGCGGGGGAAGAAAAGAAAAAAGAGGGGCTGGATGGGAAGAAAAAAAAAGGGGAGCAGGGGGGCGAAAAGAAGGAAAGGAGGGGCAGGGGCGGAAGAGAAAAGGAAAGGAGGGGCAGGGGCGGAAGAGAAAAGGAAAGGAGGGGCAGGGGCGGAAGAGAAAAGGAAAGGAGGGGCAGGGGCGGAATAGGAAAAAAGGGGTCGGCTGTGGGGAAGGGAAGGAAAAAAGGGGAGCGGGGGGCAAAAAGAAGGAAAGAAGGGGGGCAGTGGGGGAAGAGAAAAAAGGGGCAGAAGAGGAAAAAAGGGGTCGGCCGTGGGGACGGGAAGAATAGACAAAGGGGAGGAGGGGGGCGGGAAGAATAGACAAAGGGGAGGAGGGGGGCGGGAAGAATAGACAAAGGGGAGGAGGGGGGCGGGAAGAAGCAAAAAAGGGGGCTGGCGGGGAAAGAGAAGAAGAAAAAGGGGGTCGGGGAGGATGAGGAAAAGAAGAAAAATGGGAGCAAAGGGGGGGAAAGAAGGAAAAAAGGGGGCTGGCGGGGCTAGAGAAGAAAGAAAAGGGGGCGGCTGTGGGGAAGAGAAGAAAAGAGGGGGGCAGAGAGGCAGAAGAGAAGAAAAAAGGGGGCGGCGGGGGGAAGAGACGGAAAAAACGGGGGAAGAGGGGGAGGAGAAAAAAAAAGGGGGCAGAGAGGAGGGAAGACAAAAAGGGGGGCAGGAGGGGGGAAGAGGAAAAAAGTGGACGGGACGGGAAAGAGAAGAAAGAGGGAGGCTGGGGAGGAAGAGAAAAAAAGGAAGCAGCGGGAGGGAAGACAAGAAAGAAAGGGGAATAGGGGAGAGGAGGAAAAAACAGAGGGGTAGAGAGGAGGGAAGATAAAAAGGGGGGCAGAAGGGGGGAAGAGGAAAAAGTGGACTGTGTGGGAAGAAAAGAAGAAAAATGGGGCTGGGGAGGAAAAGGAAAAGAGGGGGCGGCGGGGGGAAGACAAGAAAAAAGGGGGCTGGACGGCGAAAAGAAAAAAAAAGGAGCGGGGGAAAGAAGGAAAAAAGGGGGCTGGGGGAAGAGAAGAAAAAGGGGTGCAGCGGGGAAGAGGAAAAAAGGGGGGCAGCAGGGGAAGAGAAAAAAAGAGGGGGCGGCTGGTGGGGGAAGAGAAGAAAAAAGGGGGCGGCTGGCGGAGGAAGAAGAAAAAAAAGGGGGCAGAAGGGCAAAAGAGGAAAAAAGGGGGGCAGACAGGATGAACAGGAAAATAAAAGCGGGGCAGAGGGGGTAAGAGGAAAAAAAAGGGGCGGCTGTAGGGAAGGGAAGAGAAAAAGGGGGGCAGAGGGGCGGAGAGGATAAAAAAGTGGGCGGCAGTGGGAAGACGAAGAAGGGGGGCTGGGGAGGAAGTGGAGGAAAAAAAAGGCGGGCAGCGGGGGTAAGAAAAAAAGGGAGCTGCTGTGGGAAGAGAAGAAAAAAGGAGGGCAGAGGAGCAAAAGAGTAAAAAACAGGGGGCGGCTGTGGGGAGAGAAGGAAAAAAAACGGGGTGAAAGGGGCGGAAGAGGAAAAAAAGGTGGAGGCAGTGTGGGAAGAGAAGAAACAGGCGGCTGGGGAGTAAGAGAAGGAAAAAAGTGGGCAGCTGTGGGAAGAGTAGAAAAAAAAGGGGGGGAAGGGGCGGAAGAGGAAAAAAGGGGGCAGAAGTGGGTAGAGAAGGGGGCTGGGGAGTAAGAGAAGGAAAAAAACAACGGGCAGCTGTGGGAAGAGGAGAAAAAAGGGGTGGGCTGTAGGAAGAGTAGAAAAAAGATGGGGGCAGAGGGGCGGAAGAGGAAAAAAGGGGGGGAAAGGGGCGGAAGAGGAGGAAAAAAATAAAAGGCGGCTGTGGGAAGAGAAGAAAAAAAAGGGGGCGGCTGTGGGAAGAGAAGAAAAAAAAGGGGGCGGCTGTGGGAAGAGAAGAAAAAAAAGGGGGGCAGAGGCGCGAAAGAGGAAAGAAGGGAGGGAAGGGGCAGAAGAGGAAAAAAGGGGGCGGCCGTGGGGAAAGGAAGAAAAAAGGGGCAGAAGGGTAGAAGAGGAAAAAAGGGGGCGGCCGTGGGGAAAGGAAGAAAAAAGGGGCAGAGGGGTAGAAGAGGAAAAAAGGGGGCGGCCCTGGGGAGAGAAGAAAAAGGGGGGGGAAAGGGCAGAAGAGGGAAAGAAGGCTGGGGAGGAAGGAGGAAAAAAACGACATGCGGCTGTGGGAAGAGTAGAAAAAAAGGGCGGGGAAAGGGGCGGAAGAAGAAAAAAGGGCGCAGCAGTGGGAAGAGAAGAAAAAAGTGGGCTGGACAGGAAGAGGAAAAAAAACAACGGGCAGCTATGGGAAGAGTAGAAAAGAGGGGGGGCTGTGGGAAGAGTAGAAAAAATGGGGGGGGTCTATGGGAAGGGGAGAGAAAAACCCGGGGTCTGTGGGAAGGGGAGAGAAACAAAAGGGGGACAAAAGGGCAGAAGAGAAAAAGGGGGGCGGCCGTTTGTTAGACAAGTAAAAAGGGGCTGGGAAGAAAGAGGAAAAAAATAGGGGCAGCCATGAGGACAAGAAGAAGAAAAGGGGGCAGCCGTGGAGATGAGAAGAAGAAAAGAAAAAGGGGAGTAGGGTGGTAAAAAGAAGCAAAGAAGGGGAGCAGCAGGGGAAGAGAAAAAAGGGGGGGTGGTGGGAAGAGAGGAAAAAAGGGGAGAAAAGGGGCAGGAGAGGAAAAAAGGGGGCGGCTGTGGGGAGAGAAGAAAAAAAAGGGGGGCGGGGGGGCGGAAAGGAAGAAAAAAGGAGCAGGGGCGGAAGAGGAAAAAAGGGGGGGAAGAGGCAGAAGAGGAGAAGACAGGGGGGCGGCTGTGGAGAGAGGAGAAAACAGGGGGGCGGCTGTGGAGAGGGGAGAGAAAAAACTGGGGGGCTGTGGGAATGAGGAAGAAACAAAAGGGGGACAAGAAGGGCAGAAGAGGAAAAAAGGCGGGCGGCAGTGGGAATAGAAGGAAAAGGGGGCTGCGAAGGAAGAGGAAAAATATAGGGGGGGCTGTGAGGAAGAGAAGAAAAGGGGGCTGCGAAGGAAGAGGAAAAATATAGGGGGGGCTGCGAAGGAAGAGGAAAAATATAGGGGGGGCTGTGAGGAAGAGGAAAAATATAGGGGGGGCTGTGAGGAAGAGGAAAAATATAGGGGGGGCTGCGGAGGAAGAGGAAAAATATAGGGGGGGCTGCGGAGGAAGAGAAGAAAAGGGGGCTGCGAAGGAAGAGGAAAAATATAGGGGGGGCTGCGAAGGAAGAGGAAAAATATAGGGGGGGCTGCGAAGGAAGAGGAAAAATATAGGGGGGGCTGCGAAGGAAGAGGAAAAATATAGGGGGGGCTGCGAAGGAAGAGGAAAAATATAGGGGGGGCTGCGAAGGAAGAGAAGAAAAGGGGGCTGCGAAGGAAGAGGAAAAATATAGGGGGGGCTGTGAGGAAGAGAAGAAAAGGGGGCTGCGAAGGAAGAGGAAAAATATAGGGGGGGCTGCGAAGGAAGAGGAAAAATATAGGGGGGGCTGTGAGGAAGAGAAGAAAAGGGGGCTGCGAAGGAAGAGAAGAAAAGGGGGCTGCGAAGGAAGAGGAAAAATATAGGGGGGGCTGCGAAGGAAGAGGAAAAATATAGGGGGGGCTGCGAAGGAAGAGGAAAAATATAGGGGGGGCTGCGAAGGAAGAGAAGAAAAGGGGGCTGCGAAGGAAGAGGAAAAATATAGGGGGGGCTGCGGAGGAAGAGAAGAAAAGGGGGCTGCGAAGGAAGAGGAAAAATATAGGGGGGGCTGTGAGGAAGAGAAGAAAAGGGGGCTGCGAAGGAAGAGGAAAAATATAGGGGGGGCTGCGAAGGAAGAGGAAAAATATAGGGGGGGCTGCGAAGGAAGAGGAAAAATATAGGGGGGGCTGCGGAGGAAGAGGAAAAATATAGGGGGGGCTGCGGAGGAAGAGGAAAAATATAGGGGGGGCTGCGAGGAAGAGAAGAAAAGGGGGCTGCGGAGGAAGAGGAAAAATATAGGGGGGGCTGCGAGGAAGAGAAGAAAAGGGGGCTGCGAAGGAAGAGGAAAAATATAGGGGGGGCTGCGAAGGAAGAAAACAGCGGGGGAAAGGGCGGAAGAGGAAAAAACAGCGGGGGAAAGGGCGGAAGAGGAAAAAACAGCGGGGGAAAGGGCGGAAGAGGAAAAAACAGCGGGGGAAAGGGCGGAAGAGGAAAAAACAGCGGGGGAAAGGGCGGAAGAGGAAAAAACAGCGGGGGAAAGGGCGGAAGAGGAAAAAACAGCGGGGGAAAGGGCGGAAGAGGAAAAAACAGCGGGGGAAAGGGCGGAAGAGGAAAAAACAGCGGGGGAAAGGGCGGAAGAGGAAAAAACAGCGGGGGAAAGGGCGGCGGGACGGGAAGAAAAAGGAAAGGGCGGCGGGACGGGAAGAAAAAGGAAAGGGCGGCGGGACGGGAAGAAAAAGGAAAGGGCGGCGGGACGGGAAGAAAAAAAAAAGGGCGGCGGGACGGGAAGAAAAAAAAAAGGGCGGCGGGACGGGAAGAAAAAAAAAAGGGCGGCGGGACGGGAAGAAAAAAAAAAGGGCGGCGGGACGGGAAGAAAAAAAAAAGGGCGGCGGGACGGGAAGAAAAAAAAAAGGGCGGCGGGACGGGAAGAAAAAAAAAAGGGCGGCGGGACGGGAAGAAAAAAAAAAGGGCGGCGGGACGGGAAGAAAAAAAAAAGGGCGGCGGGACGGGAAGAAAAAAAAAAGGGCGGCGGGACGGGAAGAAAAAAAAAAGGGCGGCGGGACGGGAAGAAAAAAAAAAGGGCGGCGGGACGGGAAGAAAAAAAAAAGGGCGGCGGGACGGGAAGAAAAAAAAAAGGGCGGCGGGACGGGAAGAAAAAAAAAAGGGCGGCGGGACGGGAAGAAAAAAAAAAGGGCGGCGGGACGGGAAGAAAAAAAAAAGGGCGGCGGGACGGGAAGAAAAAAAAAAGGGCGGCGGGACGGGAAGAAAAAAAAAAGGGCGGCGGGACGGGAAGAAAAAAAAAAGGGCGGCGGGACGGGAAGAAAAAAAAAAGGGCGGCGGGACGGGAAGAAAAAAAAAGGGCGGCGGGACGGGAAGAAAAAAAAAAGGGCGGCGGGACGGGAAGAAAAAAAAAAGGGCGGCGGGACGGGAAGAAAAAAAAAAGGGCGGCGGGACGGGAAGAAAAAAAAAAGGGCGGCGGGACGGGAAGAAAAAAAAAAGGGCGGCGGGACGGGAAGAAAAAAAAAAGGGCGGCGGGACGGGAAGAAAAAAAAAGGGAGGCGGGGGGCGGCCTTGGGGAGAGAATAAAAAGGGAGACGGGGGGCGGCCTTGGGGAGAGAATAAAAAGGGAGGCGGGGGGGAAAAGGGGCGGAAGAGGGAAAAAAGGGGACTGGGGAGGCAGAGTAGAAAAAAGGGGGGGCTGTGGGAAGAGTAGAGATAAAACGGGGGGGCTGTGGGAAGGGAAGAGATAAAACGGGGGGGCTGTGGGAAGGGAAGAGATAAAACGGGGGGGCTGTGGGAAGGAGGAAGAAACAAAAGGGGGACAGAAGGGCAGAAGAGGAAAAGCAGGGGGGTAGAGAGGGTAAGAGAAAAAAAGGGGGGTGGCAGTAGGAAGAGAAGAAAAAGGGGGCTGGGAAGGAAGAGGAATAATATAGGGGCGGCTGTGAGGAAGAGAATAAAAGGGAGGGGAGAAAGGGGCGGAAGAGGAAAAAAGGGGTCGACTGTGGGGAAGGGAAGAAAAAAGAGAGGGCTGGACGGGAAGAAAAATAAAAGGGGAGCAGGGGGGCGAAAAGAAGGAGAGGAGGGAGAGGGGCGGAAGAGAAAAAGAAAGGAGGGAGAGGGGCGGAAAAGAAAAAACAGGGAGGAAGGGAAGCGAAAAGGGTCGGCTGTGGGGAAGGGAAGCGAAAAAAGGGGTCGGTGTGGTAAGAACAGAAAAAAAGGGGAGCGGGGGGCAAAAAGAAGGAAAGAAGGGGGGCAGCGGGGGAAGAGGAAAAAGAGGCAGAAGGGGAAAAAACGAGGGGGGAAAAGGGGCAGAAGGGGAAAAAACGGGGTCAGCCGTGGGGAAGGGAAGAAAAAAGGGGGGGCTGGACGGGAAGAAAGAGAAAGGGGAGCAGGGGGGCGAGAAGAAGGAAAGGAGGGGGGGGGGCGAGAAGAAGGAAAGGAGGGGGGGGGGCGAGAAGAAGGAAAGGAGGGGGGGGGCGAGAAGAAGGAAAGGAGGGGGGGGCGAGAAGAAGGAAAGGGGGGGGGGGCGAGAAGAAGGAAAGGGGGGGGGCGAGAAGAAGGAAAGGGGGGGGGCGAGAAGAAGGAAAGGGGGGGGGGCGAGAAGAAGGAAAGGGGGGGGGCGAGAAGAAGGAAAGGGGGGGGCGAGAAGAAGGAAAGGGGGGGCGAGAAGAAGGAAAGGGGGGGCGAGAAGAAGGAAAGGGGGGGCGAGAAGAAGGAAAGGGGGGGCGAGAAGAAGGAAGGGGGGGGGAAGGCGCGGAAGAGGAAAAAAGGGGTCGGCTGTGGGGAAGGGAAGCAAAAACGGGGTCGGTGCGGTAAGAACAGAAAAAAAGGGGGGCGGCGGAGGAGGAAAAAGGAGGGGGGAAGGGGCGGAGGAGGAAAAAGGAGGGGCAGCAGTGGGAAGTGAAAAAAAAGGGGGCTGGGGAGTAAGAGAAGGAAAAAAAACAACGGGCAGCTGTGGGAAGAGTAGAAAAAAAAGGGGGGGAAAGGGGCGGAAGAGGGAAAAAAGCGGGCTGGGGAGTAAGAGAAGGAAAAAAACAACGGGCGGCTGCGGGAAGAGTAGAAAAAAGGGGTGGGCAGAGGGGCGGAAGAGGGAAAAAGGGGGCGGCTGTGGGGAGAGAAGAAAAAAAAGGGGGCGGCTGTGGGGAGAGAAGAAAAAAAAGGGGGCGGCTGTGGGGAGAGAAGAAAAAAAAGGGGGCGGCTGTGGGGAGAGAAGAAAAAAAAGGGGGCGGCTGTGGGGAGAGAAGAAAAAAAAGGGGGCGGCTGTGGGGAGAGAAGAAAAAAAAGGGGGCGGCTGTGGGGAGAGAAGAAAAAAAAGGGGGCGGCTGTGGGGAGAGAAGAAAAAAAAGGGGGCGGCTGTGGGGAGAGAAGAAAAAAAAGGGGGCGGCTGTGGGGAGAGAAGAAAAAAAAGGGGGCGGCTGTGGGGAGAGAAGAAAAAAAAGGGGGCGGCTGTGGGGAGAGAAGAAAAAAAAGGGGGCGGCTGTGGGGAGAGAAGAAAAAAAAGGGGGCGGCTGTGGGGAGAGAAGAAAAAAAAGGGGGCGGCTGTGGGGAGAGAAGAAAAAAAAGGGGGCGGCTGTGGGGAGAGAAGAAAAAAAAGGGGGCGGCTGTGGGGAGAGAAGAAAAAAAAGGGGGCGGCTGTGGGGAGAGAAGAAAAAAAAGGGGGCGGCTGTGGGGAGAGAAGAAAAAAAAGGGGGCGGCTGTGGGGAGAGAAGAAAAAAAAGGGGGCGGCTGTGGGGAGAGAAGAAAAAAAAGGGGGCGGCTGTGGGGAGAGAAGAAAAAAAAGGGGGCGGCTGTGGGGAGAGAAGAAAAAAAAGGGGGCGGCTGTGGGGAGAGAAGAAAAAAAAGGGGGCGGCTGTGGGGAGAGAAGAAAAAAAAGGGGGCGGCTGTGGGGAGAGGAAGAAACAGGGGGGCAGCGGGACAGAAAGGAAGAAAAAAGGGGCAGGGGGGTGAAAGAGGGAAAAAAAGGGGGGCGACCTTGGGGAGAGAAGAAAAAGGCGGGGGGAAGGGGCGGAAGAGGGAAAGAAGGCTGGGAAGGAAGAGTAGAAAAAACCGGGGCGGCTGAGGGGAAGGGGAGAGAAACAAAAGGGGGACAAAAGGGTGGAAGAGAAAATAAAGGGGGGCGGCCGTTTGGAAGACAAGTAAAAAGGGGCTGGGAAGAAAGAGGAAAAAAAAATAGGGGCGGCCGTGGGGACAAGAAGAAGAAAAGGGGGCGGCGGGGGACGAAAAGAAAAAGGGGGGAAAAGGGGCGGGAGAGGGCGAAAAAAGAAAGGGGGGAAAAGGGGCGGGAGAGGGCGAAAAAAGAAAGGGGGGAAAAGGGGCGGGAGAGGGCGAAAAAATGACAGGCAGCTGTAGGAAGAGTAGAAAAAAGGGGGCGGCTGCGGGGAGGGAGGAGGAAAAACGGGGGGGCTGTGGGAAAGAGGAAGAAACAAAAGGGGGACAGAAGGGCAGAAGAGGAAAAAGGGGGGGCAGTGGGAAGAGAAGAAGAGGGGCTGCAAAGGAAGAGGAAAAATATAGGGGCGGCTGTAGGGAAGGGAAGAAAAGAAAAAAGAGGGGGCTGGACGGGAAGAAAAGAAAAAGAGGGGAGCAGGGAGGCAAAAACAAGGAAAAGAGGGGGCAGCGGGGGAAGAGGAAAAAAAAAGGGGGGCGGCTTTGGGGCAGGGAAGAGAAAAAAAGGGGGGCAGCTTTGGGGCAGGGAAGAGAAAAAAAAAGGAAGACAGAAGGGCAGAAGAGGAAAAAAGTGGGCTAGAGGGGATAAGAGGAAAAAAGGGGCACGGCCTTGAGGAAGAGAAGAGAAAAAAGGGGGCGGCTGGGAAGGAAGAAGAAAGAAAAAGGGGGACAGAGGGGCAGAAGAGGAAAATAAAGTGGGGTAGAGGAGGTAAGAGAAGAAAAGGGGGGCAGTAATGAGAAGAGAAGAAAAAAGGGGGCTGAGAAGGAAGGGGAAAAAAATAGGGGCGGCTGTTCGGAAGAGAAGAAAAGGGGGCGGCAGGGTAAGAAAAGAAAAAAAAAGAGGGGGGCTGGATGGGAAGAAAAGAAGAAGGGGAGCAGGGGGGCAAAAAGAAGGAAAAAAGGGGGGCGGCAGGGGAAGAGAAAAAAGGGGGGGGAGAGGGGCGGAGAGGAAAAAAGGGGGGACAGAGAGGACAAAAAAGGGGGCTGAAAAGGGGCAGAAGAGGAGGAAAAAAATAACAGGGGTCAAGGGGCAGAAGAGGAGGGAAAAAATAACAGGGGGCAAGGGGCAGAAGAGGAGGGAAAAAATAACAGGGGGCAAGGGGCAGAAGAGGAAAAAAGGGGGCGGCCGGCAGGGGTAGAAGGGCAGAAGAGAAAAAAAGGGGGCGGCCGGCGGGGAAGAAGAGAGGAAAATATAATGGGGGCAGCTGGTGGGGAAGAAGAGAGGAAAATATAATGGGGGCGGCTGGTGGGGAAGAAGAGAGGAAAATATAATGGGGGCGGCTGGTGGGGAAGAAGAGAGGAAAATATAATGGGGGCGGCCGGCGGGGGTAGAAGGGCAGAAGAGAAAAAAAGGGGGCGGCTGGCGGGGGTAGAAGGGCAGAAGAGAAAAAAAGGGGGCGGCCGGCGGGGGTAGAAGGGCAGAAGAGAAAAAAAAGGGGGCGGCCGGCGGGAAGAAAAAGGAAAATAAGAGGGGGGCAGAAGGGCAGAGGAGAAAAACACGGAGGGCAGCGGTGGGGAAGAGAGGGGAAAAAAAAGGGGGCAGCGGCAGGGAAGGAGAGAAAGAAAAAGGGGGCTGGGGGGTGGGGAGAGAAAAAAAAAAAGGAGGGATCACACCACCACAGCGCTCCAATTTAGAAACAAAAATTAAGAAACTCACAATTCAGTACAATACAATCCCAGACACTCTAAAGTGAATCAGGACAACGACAGGGCAATACAGTGCAAAGAAATAACATTATACAGAGAGGTGCACGGCACTACACACTCAAATAAAGAACAGCCAATGGAAAAATTGAAAATACATTGCCATCAAATGTTAGAAAACATCAGATGTCATTCAAGACAGTGACAGAGCGACACAACGGAAGGCTAGCACAATACTGGGCAGTACAAGGCAATATGCAGCTAAACAAAGAACAACTGATGAAAAAATTGACAGAGTGCAGTCTTATGACGATCTCCAAAGCGACCGTTACGACAATGACAGGGCGATACAATGCCACACGTTACAGTATACAGGGCAGTACAACCCAATACGCAGACAAGTAAGCGACAGCCAATTACAAGACCCACAATACAGTACACTACAATGCCAGACAGTCTCAGATGTCGGTCAAGACAATGACAGGGCAATACAGTGCAAGACATAACATTATGCGGGTCAGTACAAGGCAATACACAGTCAAATAAAGAATAGTAAATTACAATACCCAAAACACACTGCAGTACAATGGCAACTCCCACCTGTCGTCAGTCAAGACAATGTCAACGCAAAACGGAACACCGTGCAGGGCAGTCCAAGGCAATACACAGTCAAACAAAGAACAGCCAGTCAGAAAACCCACACTACGCTGCCGTACAATCTCAAAAAGTCTCAGATGGCAGTCAAGACAATTACAGGGCAATACAGTGCAAGATGTGACACAATACAGTCCGGCGCAAGGCAATACGTAGCCAAATAAAGAACAGACAGTTAAAAAATTCACAATGCAGTGCACTACTATGACACAATGGATCAGATGGCAATCAAGATGATGACGGGGCAATACAAGGCAAGACACGACACCATACGGTGACAGACAAGGCAATATGCGGTTGTTGCGGGCAGAGCGATTCACTTCACTCCTGAGAGAGAAGTTGAGAAACATTTAGAAACACCCACACAGTGATTCAACAAAGGTAGCAGCGCACGTGACAGCACTTCACCAGATTCCACGGCCACTTACCCCAGATTATTTACTGCCTAGGGGCCAGGATCAGACAAGCTGACAGGGAGGCCCTCCCGTTGAGTCACGAGGCTCGGAAAGGACCCCCTTGCTTTCTAAGCTCCTTCTCAGAGAGGAGTCTAGGTGCGGCTGGATCCAATTCCTAGCCCCGGACTTGATCAACGGTTTACCTCTAAAGGATTGTATCTGCGCCATCGACCCTTTATATCACTGAGCTAAGACTACAAGGTTTAGCGTGCTATTAGTCACTTACCGAGACTCTGTTGCAGCAAGGCACCTCCCAACCTCGAGGACTGGAACCTTAAGTGAGCTTTCCCGCTCAAGGAGAGATGCTGGCGAACAGGCTGCTGCTGTGTGGGAAAGCGCAAAAGGCTCTTTGCCTGTCCACAATTTATAGAGGCAGCTAATTGATTTTTAGCCATAACAGCCTGGGAAAAAAATATCTAGGTCCCCACTCCAGACTGCATCTTGACTCTGTTGCCAGCCATCCCCCAAAGTATGTGTCACTCATAAGAACTCCCACTGACGGTTATGGCTTGAGCCGCAGCCCAGGGGAAAACAAGGTGGGGGGGGGGACGGCAGCAGGAAACAGGAGATGACAACACCACAGCAGTCAAATAAAGGACAGCCCATTACAGGGCTGCACTGCATTGTGTATTTTTAACACAGTATCTTAAACGACAGTCAAGGCAATGACAAAGCAATGCAGCACAGGACATAACAGTATATGGAGCGGTACAAGGTAATTCACAGTAAAATAAACAGCCCATTACAGGACTACACTGTATGGTGATTTTTTTAACGCAATCTCTAAAATGACAAGACAGTGACAGCGCAATACAATGCAAGACATTACAGTCTACAGGGCAATACAATCCATAGTGCAGTCAAACAACAGCCAGTTACAGTACCCAGAATACGGTGCACTAAAAAGCCAGACCGTCTCAGATGTTGATCGAGACAACGACAGAGCAAAACAAAGCAATACATTACATTATACAGGCCAGTACAAGGCAATTCAAAGTCAAATTAATAACAGGCAGTTAAAAAATTTACAATATGGTGCGCTACGACACAATGGATCAAATGGCAATTGTATTGCCCCGTCACAAAACAGTGACGGGGCAATACAATGCAAAACATGACACAATAGAGGGACAGACGAGGAAATTTGCAGTTCTGGCTGGCAGAGCGACTAACTTCACTCCTAAGAGAGAAGTAGTGTAACATATAGTAACATAAACACAGTGATTCAACAAAGGTAGCAGTGCACGTGACAGCGTTTTACCAGATTCCATGGCCACGCACCCCAGATTATTTACTGCATAGGGGCCAGGGTCAGACAAGCTGACAGGGAGACCCTCCCGTTGAGCCACGAGGCTCGGAAATGACCCCCCTTGCTTTCTAAACTCCTTCTCGGAGAGGAGTCTAGGTGCGGCTGGATTCGATCCTTGCCTTGGACTTGGTCAACGGTTTACCTCTAAAGGATTACGTCTGCACCATCAACCCATTATACCACTCAGCTAAGATTGCTAAGTTTGCCATGTTATTAGTCACTTACCGAGAATCTGTTGCGGCAAGGCATCTCTCAGCCTTAAGGAACAGAACCTTACATGAGCATCCCCACTCGATGGGAGGTGCTGGCGAACGGACCGCTGCCTTGCAAGAGAGCTCCAAGGGTTCTTTGTCCTGTTGACTATTTGTAGAGGCAGCTAATTGACTTTTAGCCATATCAGCCTGGGAAAAAGATATCTAGGTCCCCACCCCAGACGGCACATTGACTCTGTCGCCTGTGGGGAGGGGAGAAAGGGGGGAGGGGTGGAGGGGACCACACCGCTACAACGGTCAAACAAAGAACAACCAATTCAATAATTCACAATACAGTGCAGTACAATCCCTGACAGTCTAAAACAAGTTGAAACAGTGACAAACCAGTACAACGCAAGACATAACACACAGCAGTGCAAGGCAATACACAGCCAAATTAAGAACAACCGATCAAAACACTCACGATACAGTGCAGTCCTACGACAGAATGTTTGTTTAAAGTGACCGTCAAAACAATGATGGGGCAATGCAATGCATAACGCAGTACAGGACAGTACGATGGAACACACAACCAAAGAACTAATTCACAAACTCACAATACAGTGCAGTATAATCCCAGACAATCTAAAATAACAAGCAAGACAACATCGTCAGGGCAACACAATGCAAGACAAAGTTATCCAGGGCAGTACAGCGCCATACACGATCAAATAAAGAACCGACAATGAAAGAATTCATGGTACAGTGCCATACAATGGCAGACTATCTATCAGATGTCAGTTGAGACAACAACAGAGCAATACAACGCAAGGCATAACACGATACAAGGCACTACAAGACACCGCACGGTCAAAGAAACAACCGCCTATTAAAGAAGTCACAGTACAGTGCAGTCCTGCGACAGAACATATAAAATGACTGTTGAAACAATGACAGGGCAATACAATGCAAGACGAAACACGATATGGGGCAGTACAAGGAAAACACACAGGCATGTAAACAACCACCCCTTAAAAAAACCCGCAACACAGTGCAGTACCAGGCCAGAATATATCACTCAGGACTATTATATAGCAATACAATGCCAAACGTAACACAACACGGGGCAGTACAATGCAAAACAGAATTAAAGAAAGAACAACCTGTCAAAACCCCAACATACAGGGCAGCACTATCCCACGGAGCATCAGGCGGCAGTCGAGACAGTTACGGGACAACAGAATCCGAGACGTAACGTTAGACAGCGCAGTACAGTGCAATAGTCAGTCCAATATACAACCGACGAAGGGACCCACAATACTGTGCGTTACAACGCCAACGGATATGAGACAGCAGGCAAGATAACGACAGAGCAATACAATGCACAACGTAAGACAATAGAGGACAGTATAATGCTAAGATGCATCAGATGGCAGTCAAAACAATGACGCGGCAACACGATTCGAGACCCAACACAAAGGCGGTAACATGGCAATACATGGTCAAAGAAAGAACACCCGGTAAAACCCCCACGATACAGATGGCTACTGTCCAAGAGCGTCTACAATGACAGTGAAATGAACGACAGGGCAACGCAATGCAAGATGCAGCATGATACAGGGCGCTACAAGGCAATACGCAGCCAAATCAAGAACAAACTTTTAAAAAAAACGGAATATGGAGCAGTACATACCAGAACGGATCAGACAGTCAGGGCGATTACAGGGCAATACAATTCAAGACAACACACGATACCGGGCAGGACGAGGCAATAGGTAGTCAAATAACGAACCGCCGATCGAAAACCCACGGACGAGTGCGCTGCAATCCCGGTCACAGATGGCGGTTGATAAAACTGAGCGATAGAATCCAAGACTTAACATTATAGGGGGCAGTATAATGCAATAGGCAGTCACATAGAGAACAACCAATTATGAAACTGACAGTACAGTTCATTACGATGACAGAATATTTCAGATATCAATCAAGACAGTTCCAGAGCAATACAATGCAAGACCTAACAATATACCGGGCAGTACAATCTGATACACAGTGAAATAAAAGCAACTGATTATAGGACAGCACGGTACTGAGAATTTTTTTTAACACAATCTCTAAACTGACAATAAGTGCAGTGACAGGACTATACAATGCAAGACGTAGCACCACACCGGACAGTACAATCCAATACGCGGTCATATAAACAACCACCAATTATAGGACTGCACCGCATTATGAATCTTCTAACACAATCTGTAAAATGACAATCCAGACTACAACATGTCAATAGAATGCAAGACGTAACAGTATAGTGGGCAAAACCAGGCAATATGCAGTCAAAGACCAGCAAATTATAGCACGGCACTGTATTGTGAGTTTTTTAACGCAACGCCTAAAATCACAAACAAAACAATGACAGGGCAATACAATGCAAGACATAACATTGTACGCGTCAGTACAACCCAATACCTGGTCAAATAAACAGCAAACAGTTATAGGACTGCACAGGGTTGCGGATTTTTTAACAAATACACAGTCAAATAAAAAACAGCCACTTGTAGGACTGCAGTGGACTGTGAAATTTTTAATGCAACGTCTAAAATCACAAACACGACAGTGACAGGACAATACAATGCGAGATGTAATAGCGTACACAGCAGTACGGTGCAATACACCGTCAAATAAAAAACAGCTGATGAAAGAAGTGACAATGTGGTGGCGTACAATGGCAGAATACATCAGATGACAATCAAGACAACAACAGAGCGATACAATGGAAGACGTAACACCACACGGGGCAGTACGAGGCAATACACAGCCACATAAGAACCCATGAAAGACATCACAATACAGTCCAGTCCTAGGACAGAATCTCTGAAGTGACCGTCAAGACGACAGGGCAATGCAATGCAAGACGTAACACAGGCAATATGCAGTTGTGGCGGGCGCAGTGATAAAATTCACTCTTAAGAGAGAGGTAGAGAAACATTTACAAACTTAACAGCAGTGATTCAACAAAGGTAGCAGTGCATGTGATGGCACTTTACCAGATTCCGTCGCCACATACCCCAGATTATTTCCTGCCCAGGGGCCAGGGTCAGACGAGCTGTCAGGGAGACCCTCCCCGTTGAGTCACGAGGCTTGGAAAGGACCCCCTCGCTTTCTAAACTCCTTCTCGGAGAGGAGTCTAGGTGCGGCTGGATCCGATCTTTGCCCCGGACTTGGGCAACGGTTTACCTCTTAAAGGATCATATCTGTGTGATCAAACCCTTTATATCGCTGAGCTAAGATTGCAAAGTCTGGCATGCTAGTCACTTACCCAGAATCTGTTGCGGCAAGGCATCTCTCAGCCTCGAAGAGCAGAACCTTAAATGAGTGTCCCCGGGAAATGATGGCGAACAGGCCGCTGCCTTGCAAGAAAGCTCAAAGGGCTCTTGGTCTGTGCGCTAGTTATACAGTAAGCTAACTGACTTAGTGTTTTGACTCTGTTGCCAGCCATCCCACAAAGTTCAAGTGCCACTCGTAGCGACTCCCGCTGGTCGTTTTAGCTTAAGCAGCAGCCTGGGCGAAAAAGGGGGATGACATCGCAACAGCGGTCAAATACAGAACAACCGGTTAAAAATTGCACAATACAGTGCCAGACGGTCTAAAATAACTGGCAAGACAATGACAGGGCAATACAATGCAAGATCGAACCTTACACAGGGCAGTACAAGGCAACATACAATCAAATGCAGCACAGACAATGAAAGAATTGATGGTACAGTGCCATACAATGGTAGAATATATCAGATGTCAGTCGCCACAATGACAGAGCAATATAAGGCAAGACGTAACGCGATACGGGGCCCTACCAGGCAATACAGTCAAAGAAACAACAACCCATGAAAGAACTCACAATACAGCGCGGTCTTAGGACAGAACGCGTAAAATGACCGTCGAGACAATGACAGGGCGATACGATGCAAGATGCAGCACCATACCAGGTGGTAACAAGGCACCATGCAGCCAAATGAAGAACAACCGATTAAAAAACCCAGCATATGTTCAACTGTAATACCAGAAAAGATCAGAAGGCAGTCAAGACAATGACAGCACTATAATGCGAGAAGTAACACAATACAGGGCAGTACAAGGCATTACACAGTCAAATAAAGAAGAACCAATTAAAAAACCACACAATACAGTGTGGTGCGATGCCAGAGTAGATCAGAATGCAGTCGAGACTAAAATGGGGCAATATAATGCCAGATGTTACACAACACAGGGTGGTACAAGGCGTTAGAAAGCCAAATGAAGGACAACCGATTAAAAAACCCGCAATACAGTGTGGTACGAGGCCCAAACAGATCAGAAGGCAGTCAAGGCTATGACGGGGCAATATAATGCAAGACATAACACAATACAGAGCGGTACAAGGCATTACACAGTCAAAGAACAACCGATTAAAAAAAAACACGCAATGTGGTGTGGTACAATGCCAGAATAGATCGCATTGCGGTCAAGAGTGTGACGGGGCAACACAATGCAAAACCGATACTGAGCCAGGCGGAGCAATACTATTTCAAATATACAAGAATATAATACAGAACCGAATTCTTAAGCGTACGACGCAAGACCATCTCAAATGGCAGTCAAGGAAATTACTGAGCGACGTAATGCAAAAACAACACGCTGCCCGGCAATGCAATATATGGTCAGGCACAAAACAATCCGTTCCAGAAACGACATATAGAACTGTACAACTCCATGGTCTCAGATGGCAGTCAAGACACATGCAGAGCAATACCATGCAAGACATAACACAATACAGGGCAATACGATAAAATACATAGGGTAACTTAAGAATGATGAATCAAAAAACCTGCAATACAGCGATTACAATGGCAGAGGGCCTGAGACGGCAGTCGAGACGATTACGGGGCAATGCAACGCAAGATGAAACGCGATACGGGGCGGTACCCTGCAAAACCATCCCAGACAGCCATCGGGGAAATTACAGAGCGATATAATGCGAAAACAATGCCCTGCCCGACAACACAATATATGGTCACATACAAAACAATCTGTTAAAGAAACAACATACGGAACAATACCGTGCGAGACGGTTTCAGATGGCAATTAAGGAAAATACAGAGTGATGCGATGCAAAACTGAAATAGCACCAAACAATGCAATACAATTTCAAATACACAGCCTTCAAATACACAACAAAATACTTAAGGATACAATGCCAGAGTGTCTCACATGACAGTCAAAACAGTGACAGACCGAAACGATTTGAGACGTACCGTGATACAGGGCAGAACAATGCAATGCGCAGTCAAAGGCAGAACAAGAGAATAAAAAAAAAAATAATCCTTAGTACCATGCAGAATGACGACAGAATATATCAGACAACTGTCAAGACAATAACAAAGCCATATGCTGCAAAACCAAAACACGGCCAGGCGACGCAATAGAGGTTCAAATACACAACCGTGCGATTCAAAAGAAAACATGGAAGGCTACCATGCCTGATCATCTCAGATGGCAGTCAAGACAATGACTCAGCGATACAACACGAAACCGAGATACAGGCAGCCAAAGTGATACAATTTAAAGTACAGACTGATGGAAAGCCACACAAAATACAGAACTATACGATGCAACGCAGTCTGATGTGCCGGTCAAGACAATTACAGGGCGCTACAATGCAAGACCGATACAGAGCCAGGCAATGCAATACTATTTCAAATACACAATACAACACAAAAACAAACAATACATAAGCGTACAATGCAAGACAGTCTCAGACAGCAGTCAAGGCAGTTACAGAGCAACGCAACTCAAAACCAACACAGAGCCCGGCAACACAATACAGTCAGATGCAGAACAATCCATCAAAGTAACAACATGGCAAACGGTACAACATGACAGTCTCGGATGGCTGTCAAAACGATGACCAAGCAATACTGCACAAGACGTAACGGAATACAGGTGTTACCATGCTAGACCGTCTGAGACTGCAGACGAGAACACTACAGAGCAATACAATTCCAGGCTAAACACAATACAAGGCAGTGCAATGCAAGATAGCGTCACATACGGTCAGGACAATTACGGCTCCACTCACGTGCCCAAAGGGCACCGCTCCTGGAAAGCCTGGGGCACTACGCTAACTTTTAAATGCCTTGCTGCTATTTCCAACCCTGTCCCGTCCCCTCCCCAAGGAAGCTCCACTGCCGGTACCTCAACTTCGCTGAGGGCCGGGACTCTGGAGCCCTGCTGAACAACAACAAAAAAAAAAACGAAAAAGAGTTACCATATATCAAATCGATTCATCCTGGAGTCACTGGGTTTCCTCTTCATCATCTGCAAAAACAAATGGAACCCCGATTTGCACAAAATGGTGCCATCAGGCACCATCGCATCCGTCAACACTAAGTTGTACTGCAATATCCCCCGCATCATATGCGCCGTACCCTTCTGCTCACCTGCTCCTCATGGATTCCGGATTCGGACTTTGTGGCGCTCTCCGGTTCTAGCACCTAAAACACCTAAGACACACAATATTACTGTTGAGCTTACGGGAAACCACCACCCCCATGCACTACCTCTCTACCACCCAGCTGACCTCCAACGCTCATCCGGCTCCGGGTGCCTGTGGTGCCTGCAAAACCAAAGACAAACACTCCACTGAGCTGCAATGTAGTACTGGGCTATTAGACACCAACATGTCCACAACCACCTCACTTGCTGGGACTACTCAGTGGGCGTGCAGCATCACCCCTCTGACCCTGCGTGTCACACCAACCACAGAAACACACGCTGAGATACCGCTCAAAACCCTACAAATTCCCATCTCCCGCTCCCTCACCTTGCCTGCCCATCCTCCCGAGGCATGCAACCTGAAGGCTTGCAAACCGCCTGTAAAACCCAACTGAAGTGGGTTGCTTAAAACTTGAAAGTTGCTCCCTCTGAGGAAGATGAGATACTTCAGCCCACCCACCGCAGCTGACCTGGACTGACTCATTCCCATCCCCACATCCCATGTCATTCAATGCTTCAAAACTTCAAATTGAAAAGAACCAATACATACAGTACTCAAAGCCACATCTTCTCTCTAATACCACGTGCTGACTCACCTTCTCACATTGCTCTCCTCTTCTACGCTGCCCCGCCAAGCTTGTCCTGTTGCATCTGCAAGAACGACATTAGAGAAATCACCCTGAGGCAGAGCAGTAGAGTCATAACAACAAAAAGTCTTGCACCTTTTTACAAATACCATTTAAGGTCCAAATACAACCATACACAAAGAAAATTACAAAAAAAATCCGCACCAAAACCAGCCATACCCTCTTCCACATGAACTCTTCCTCACTACTGCTGTATTGCCTTTCCAACATGCCTCTGCTCTTTCCAAAGAAAACAGAAGAGGTATCTACACAGCCTCCCGATGGCTACCCTGAGATAACTCTAACACCTTTGCCCCGATCTACATAGATTCATGTACTACATATAGACTCTCCACATGACTCCGCCCACCCTGGACACTACGCACCCGGGCAGGGCGGCCCCGAGACAAACACTCACAGTTACAGACAGACACTACATAGAACGCTACGAACGACGTGCCTCAAAGATGAGAGAAAACTCTCAGCAAGAAAGATGACACGGGGACCAAAGTCACCGTCGTGCAAGAAAATCTGTGGGATTGTGACGATGTCAACATGACGACGCTCTACAGAACCCCCTGAAACAAGTTGTAGAACGTGATGGTACGTAATAAGAATGGACTGTTGAGCCCACTAAGATGGACGTGCAGGAAGCCTGCCTTCAAGACCTAAGAACGTAACGACGCAGGGAAGAAGTCCCAGTCGTGGAAGTGGGCCATCTGGAAACTTCCGAGACAAGACCGATGCATGCTTTAAGATGCCAACGCAAGAAGAGCGGCAGCCGAATGGTGCTACGCCCACGGGCCTGAGCATTCGAGACCCTAAGGATGATGCCTGGGGCCCCACGTCATGCTCCTGGAGCTCAAAGATGACCTCGAGACCCAAGAAAGGGCCAAGATACACAACACAGACCACATGAACGACATGACAACATGCACAGGCTAGAACTGCCTTGCCTGGGACGCGCTAGCGTCACGCTGAACAGTAAGCAACATCCTTTACCTTCCCAAATATGACTGTGCCCCGGGACAGCACTTGCCACTACGCTAACATCAAAGACCCCATTTTGCAATTGTCCACCTCCGCCCCCCTCTGGCGCCTGACTGTCAACTTAGCTTTTGGAGGGCCAGGCATCTGAATCCTTCTTCGATGCGGTCCGCAAAAACCAGCCACCCAATACATTTCCGCAGTCTGCAAAAGGAAAAGAAAAAATAATCCCAGAGGCAGCCACAGCACGAGCAATAAGCATCCTGAGAGGAGATGCCAACCTCTTCCACGACACCCTCAGCCTCACGAACGCCATGGCATTCTGCTTGCCCGCTCCGCGCCTATTCCGGAGTCCGAGGCTGCGGTGATAGTTATTCACAGCACCTAAGACACCAAGAAACACAACATTACCACTTCGCTTCTGCCAAACCGCCACACCATCAACTCCTATCTTCTGTCTTACCACGGACTCCGGGCTCTGCTGCAGACCCACAGAGTCAGCAAAGCCCTGTCCCGACCTACACCGGGGGCCTGCTGCAAGCCGCAAAGGCTCCAGGGACACGGCAGTACCCTGTGTACTGTGGGGGAAAGTGAACAGGCGCCCCACAGCCTGGAAGAGGTTATACCTTACGGCCCTGCTGCTTTCCTGTGAAACGTGAAAACTCCATGTACGGCTGCAGACAAGATGCTCACCTGGTCCCTGCGTAGTAATCTCATCTACCCAATTTAGAAAAATTCTATCGGTGTCTTACCTGGGACATGGCAAAGCCAGTGGAAAAAAAAAAAACCTCCCCAAGAAAGGTCCATCTTCAATACACTCAGGGATTCCAGGAAAATATGCCATGCCTGGAAAAGAGAAAATTATACCCTTAAACCATCTCGCTGCCCCTGAAACACTCATTACAACAGGACTGACCTGAAAAAACACAAGGAAGAGAAGCAGCATACAACACCCCTCTCTACTATACATGCTACCAAACCTCACCTAGTCCTTAAGGTAGAACCACCTCCAATTTCTTACCTGCGATTCTCTAAATGGGATAACATCTCTGCCCAGTAGCTGAGCTGCCTCCAAAGATGGGAGCGACGGAAGGACCAGCAGAGCTGTGACCCTGGAGAAGCCCGGCAGCAGAATAAGCTGCCCCAGCAGAAGCTGTGGGATATATACCCCAGACCCCGCCCAGCGCCCTTCCCACCAGCACCTGGGAAAGGGGCCTGGCTGACCTCCACAAGGAATAGAGCCTGCCAGAGGAGCAGCCTTTTCTCACAGGCCTGAAGAGTACAGCATGCGAAACACCAAAACAGAGAAAGCGACCCTTAAAGGAAGTGACAACACGTGCTCTTTTATTGCCACTACGTCGATTGAGTCAGCAACAGGGCCCGGTAGGTATGTAAACTTAAACAAACTTTTTCAGGACACAGAAAGAAAGAGAAAGACATCAGCCTAACCTCCATAGGCAAGTAGATCATTAAGCCCGATAAACACGTTTTTAAAAGAAAACACTATGTCTTCCAATTCCTTGTAAAAGAAAACCCACAATGTTAGCGGGGTCACACGTCACATCTAGCGAGACTCCACATATTACCCAACTTCTGCCAGAACTATGTTCTGGATAGGACTGACGGACAGAGTGCAAGCAGAGGCTTGTGCGCCGCCTGTAATACAGCAGGTGAGAAAGAGCCAATGCTCTAGGCTGCCGCTCTCCTTGGCTTGAGTCCGCTCCGGTGCCCTAACCATCGTTGCTGTTGCAGCTCAGGCTGGGCATTAAACCAAGTGACAGATGCTCTCTTAACTTCTCTCCTGAGGAAGGAAAGAACGTGAGGGAGCCTTATGAACTGAAAGAGAAACTGAACTCTTTTGTAATGAAATATAAACGGAAGAGTTATACCAAGGAGAGACAACAATAACAGGAAAAAAATAAAATAAATAAAATATACACACAAGCCGTTATCAGGCTCCCAGGATGACCTTCACAGGCAGGCACGGGCAAAGTCCGAGACCGGACTCAGCAATGGATTGGAACCAGATTCTGGATCTAGTTGCATAAATGCATGGATCGGGATCAAACCCTGTTGGACAGAGGAGTCCTCGGACGCCAGCCGCTGAAGGAAAGGTACCGACCCCTTCGATCCCTCGGCTTTTATACTGAGCGTGATGACGATGGGATGCAATATCCCATCAGTCAGGTTCGGGTCACCAGTCCCATCTACTCTTCACCGTGGATGTGAGCCCTCTACGCTTTTCCGCTTCTGACTCTCCAACAGGGCATACATAAAAGTGAGCTGAGCTGCACTGTTACAGCGATAAGTATAAGCAAGAGCCTCTCCGCACAGCATCCAAAAAAAAAGTAAGCCTGGAAAATTACACCCCACAGAAAGCAGCCTTACCGTCTTTGAGATACTGTCTCCTTCACTAACCGTGAACACCCTCTCTAAATTAGCTCCGCTTATGCCAGCGCCCACTAATGAAACACCCGTCCACACAGCCTCCCGAGAGCTAATCGATTCCAAATGACTACGCAACCTTTGCCTGGGTCTAGACAGATCCTCATATTCACTACAGACTCTCATTGTGATTCTGACTATCCTGGACACTACGCACCCGGGCAGGGCAGCCCCAAGCCAAACACACGCAGTCATAGACCAACACTATGAAGAACACCATGAAAGACACGCCTGAAAAGACGAGAGAAAACTCTCAGCAAAAAGACAGACACCGGGACCAAAGTCACCGTCGGGCAAGAAGAACTGTGGGACTGTGGTGGTGATGACGTGAAGAGGCTCTACGGAACCCCCTGAAACAAAGTGTAGGACTTCACAGTCCCTGATAAGAAGGGATTGTCGAGCCTGACAAGATGTACGCGCAGGAAGCCTGGCTTCAAGATGTAAGAACGTAACAATGCAGGGAAGAAGTCCCAGTTGCTGAAGTGGGCTGTCCAGAAACTTCCGAGACACAAGACCGACGCATGCTTTAGGATGCTAACGCAAGAAGAGCTGCAGCCGAATAGTGCTATGCCCACGGACCCAAGCATTCGAGACCCTAAGGACAACGCCCAAGTCCTCACGCCACAGTCGTCGAGCTTAAAGATGACCTCGAGACCCAAGAAAGGGCTAAGATGCAGAACACGAACCACACAAACAACACGACAACACACACAGGCTGGAACTGCCCTGCCTGGGACGCGCTGAACAGTAAGCTACATCCTTTACCTTCCCAAAGGAGACTGTGCCCCAGGACAGCCCTCCCCGCTACGCTAACATCAAAGACCCCATTACCCAATTGTCAGCCTCCACCCCACTCTGGCACCTGACTCTCAACTTAATTTTTGGAGGCCGAGGCAGCATCCAAATCCATCCTTAATGCAGTCCACAAAATCCAGCCATCCGATACATTCCTGCAGTCACCAGCTTCCTCCTCTTCCTCTCCAAAAGGAGAAGAAAAAAAATAATCCCAAAAGCAGCCACGGCACAAGCAATAAGCATCCTGAGAAGAGATGCCTCCTCCACAACACTGTCAGCCTCCTGAATGCCATACCCTGCATGCTGTGGGGGAATGTGACAAGCCGTCCCACACCCTGAAAGACATTATACCTTACATCCCTCTTCCTTTCCTGACAAACAAGATGCTCACCCAGTCCCTGAAAAGTAATCTCATCATCTGCCTGATTGAGACAAGTTCTGTTGGCATCTTACCTGGGATACAGCAAAAACAGTGGGGAAAAAAAGAAACCAAATAAAGTTCCATCTTCAATACAGTCAGGGATTCCAGGAAAACACACTGCACCTAGAATAAAGAAGTCATACTGTTAAACCATCCTGCCGCCTCTGAACGCTCATTACAATATGAGTGACCTGAAAAACCACAGGGAAGAGAAGCAGCATACACCACCCCTCTCTACTATACATGCTGCCAAAACTCACCTGGTCCTGAAAGTCTTACCACCTCCAACTTCTTACCTCCGATTCTCTAAATGGGATAACATCTCCATCCCAGTTGCTGAGCCACCTCCAAAGCTGTAATCAATGGAAGGACCAGCAGAGCTCTGACCCTCGAGAAGCCCGGCGACAGAATGAGCTTCCCGAGCAGAGGCCATGGTTCATGTGCCCCAGCCCCCGCACACCCCCCCTTCCCACCATCGCTGGGGAAGGGCACCAGGCCAACCAGCAGAAGGCATAAAGTCTGGCAGAGGAGCGGCTGCGCCTTTTCTCGCATGCTTGAAGATTACAGTGTGCAAAACACCAAAACGGAGAAAGCAGCCCTTAGAGGAAATGACAATACGTGCTCTTTTACTACAGCTACATCGCTTGTGTCAGCAATGGGACCGCGTAGAGAAGTAAATTTAAACTTTTGCAGGACGTAAATAGGAAGAGATACATGTCATGCTAACCTACACAGGAAAGTAGATCATTAAGCACAATAACAGTATTTTTTATCAAGACTCAACATGCTTTAGCTTCCTTGTAAAAGAAACCCCACAATGGGTCATACAGCACTTCTAGCGAGACCACGCATATTACCAGACTTCTGCCAGAACTGTATTCTGGATAGGACCGACAGTCAGAGCACAAGCAGAGGCTTGTACGCTGCCTGTAATACAGCAGCTGAGAAAGAACTGACACTTTGGGCCGCCGGTCACCTCGCCTGAGTCTGCTCGGGTGCCCTACCTGTCATTGCTGTCGCAGTTTAGGCTGGGCATTAAAACAAGCGACAGATGCTCCCTTCTAGCTTCTCTCCCAAGGGAGAAAAGAATGAGAGGGATTTATGGATTGAAAAAGAAAGTGTACTGTAATGAAATATTAACAGAAAAACACCAACAAAAGACAACAGTAACAAGAATACAAGGAAATATATACAATATATACATAACGCGGTATCAAGCTCCCAGGATGACCATCGCTTCACTGGCAGCCATGGGGAAAGTCCAAGACTGGAGTCAGGAACAGAGGGAAACTGGAGTCTGGATCTGGTTGCACAAATGAATGAATCAGGATGAAAGGATGACAAACAGACAGAGAAGTCCTCGGATGCCGGGCACGGAAGGAAAGGTACTGACCCCTTCGATCCCTCTAGCTTTTATACTAAGCGTGATGAGGATGGGATGGAATATCCCATCAGCCAGATTCGGGTCACCTGTCTTGTCCACTCTTCACTGTGCGTGCAACCCCCTCTACGCTCTTCCGCTTCCGACCCTCCAACATGGCACACACAGTTACCTGACACAGGTTGTTACAGCAATAAGTATAAGCAAGAGCCTCTCCGCGTAGCATCCCTTGGCATTAAGTGTAAATATAAGGTCTTAGCACTTTGGAAGCTGACACTACCTGAAAAATACGTCATTATCTTCAGAGAGTTCAGCTAGTTAGAAGAGACTTACCTGAAAAGTAAAATTACTGAAAGGAAAACTGGTTCTGCTGTACCTCAGACCAGCACGCTCACACGTGGCTACGCAACCTCACATTCACATGAAAAAAAAGAGTACCCAATTGTATTCATAGAGGCACCAGTCACATCTTCCCTCTAATACCCCATGCCGAGCCATCTCTGTACAGCGTTCCTCTCGGCGACCCTGCATCACCCTGCACATCTCATCTCTCTGCATCTAAGAAGAGAAAAAAAAAAACAAACATTACCCTGATGCAGAGCAATAGCTTAATTCCAAAGGTCTTGTTTCTACTTCGGAATACTGTTCAATTACATCCAACTACAGCCCGCCATCAAACAAAAAAAAAAAAGCCCACAAACATTACACCCCACACAAAGCAGCCTGAACATATTTGAGATAGTATTTCCTTCGCTATCCATAAACAGCCTCTCCGACTTGGCTCTGCTTATGCCAACACCCACTAATGGAACATCCACGCACCCAACCTACTGAGAGCAAGTTAATTCCAGATGACTACCCAACCTTTGCCTCAGTCTCGACAGATCCGCATATTAACTATAGACTCTTGTCACTATTCTGCCTGCCCTGGACTCTACCCACTTGGGCAGGGGGCCTCCGAGCCAGACACACACACACAATCACAGACCAACACTACACAGAACACTAAACACAACACACCTCAAGGATGAGAGAAAACTCTCAGCAAGAAGGATGACACCCAGATCAAAGTCACTGTCAGGCAAAAAAACCTGGAGACTGTGGTGGTGATGTGAAGAGGGTCTATGGAAGCCCCTGAAACAAAGTGTAGAACACCATCATCTGTGATAAGGGACTGTCAAGACTGCTAAGATGTATGCACATGAAGCCTGGCTTCGAGACCTAAGAACGTAATGACATAGGGAAGAAGCCCCAGTCGCAGAAGTGGACCATCCAGAAGCTTCCGAGATGCAAGACCGATGCACACTTTAAGCTTCTAACGCAAGAAGAGCGGCAGCCGATTGGTGCTATGCCCAGGGGTGCAGGCATTCAAGACCCTAGGGAGGGTGCCCGAGGCACCACGCTGTGCTCCTGGAGCTTAAAGATGACTTCGAGACCCAAGAAAGGTCTAAGACACAGAACACGGACCACACGAACGACACAACAGACGCAGGCTGGAACTTCCCTGCGTGGGATACGCTAGCGTCACGCTGAACAGTAAGCCACATCCTTTACCCGCCCAAAGGAGACTGTGCCCCAGGACAGCCCTCTCTGCTACGCTAACTTCAAAGACCCCTTTTTACAACTGTCAACATCATCCCCTTGGCCCCTCTCGGGCACCAGTCTCTCAACTTATCTTTTGGATAGCCACGGGTTGGAATCCGTCCTTGATGCAATCCACAAAAAACAGCCATCCAATATCTTCCTGCAGTCATCAAGTTTGTCCTCTTCCTCTGCAAAAGGAAAAAAAAAAATCTCAAAACCAACCACAGCACCAGCAATAAGCATCTTGAGAGGAGATGCCAACCTCTTCCACAACACCCGCATCCTCCCAAACACCGTGGCATTCCGCTCGCCTGCTCCACATCAGTTCTGGAGACCAAAGCTGCAGCGACAGTTATTTATGGCACCTAAGATACCAAGAAACACAACGTTACCGATGCACTTATGTGAAATCACCAGTTCTGTGCTTCTCCTCGCTACTATCGGGCTCACCTCAAATGTGAGAGGCTAGAACAGACCAGACCCCATCAACACCCAAACCCAACTGCAAAACCTGTCTTAAGACAGAATAGTGAACCCGCCTCCCTTTCCCAGCCATCCCCCAGCACCAAAACTTTAGAAACCCTTTCTCTTCTCCTGAGTCATCAGGAAAAAACACCACTTCTTCCTGACAACTCCTGCCCTCCGTTGGCCAGCTTGAACCCCCCTGCATCAGTCACTCCTCAGGAGCTGCTCTCCCATGCCCTGCATTCAGCAGTCACCTCCTATATTATGTCTTCCTACAGACTCTGGGCTCTGCTACATACCCGGAAAGTCAGTGAAGCCCTGATGTGACCTACCAGGGGCCTGCTGCAAGCTGCAAAGGCTCTAGGACCACCATGATACTCTGCGTACCATCGTGGAAGACAATGAGCTGTCCCATACCCTGAAAGGCAATATACCTTACATCCCTGACGCTTCTGCAAAGCACTAAAATCCCATATATAGACACATACAAGACATTCACCTTAACTCCTATTCAATAATCTTATAACTGGCCCAATTAAGGGTAATAAAAACATGTTTACAGAGTGTAGCACAAAACTAGAGAAAAAACTAGAATACTATCTTCAATAAAGTGAGGAATTACAGTAAGACACACAGCACCTGAAATAAAAAAAAAAAGAGACATACTATTAAACCACCTAGCCACACTAAACATTCACTGTGAAACCATTGATCTGAGAAAAAAAAAACATACAAGAAAAGTAACATATGAGTGCATTTTCTACTATATATGGCATCAAGCCTTACATTAGCTGAAAAGTCTTACCTCTAATTTCTTACCTATATTAGTCTAAATATTAAAAAAGAACTACTCCAACAGCCGAACAAGCTCCAGAGCTGCACTTTGCTTAACAGGCCACAGAGCTCTCACCCTGTAGAAGCCCAGAAGCACAATGAGCTCCTGAGCTGAGGCGGTGGCTCATATACCCTGGGCCCCACCCACTGCCCTCAGGCCCCACCCACTTCCCTTCCCACAATCTCCTGGGGAAAGGGTGGGGCCAACCCCCAGAAGCATAAAAGCTGCTGGAAGAGTAGCAAGTTTTGTTATTTGCCTTGAGTTTGCTGGGTGTGAAGTGGGAAAGAGGGAGTGTGACCTTCACTAGAAAAAAATGATACCTGCTGTTTTACTACAACTCTATCTATTGCATCAACATGACCAGGTAGGCAATTAGATTACTTTTTGTGGAACATAGAAAAAAATACCAAAATTTATGTACTTGAGTATCCTTTAAAAAAAAAAAATCCCAACATACTATTATGGGCTTATTCTTTGTTATTGTAAGACCGTGCGTACTGCTGAGCTTCTGCCAGAACTGCATCGTGGATGGGAGTGAATGACAAAACAGAATCAGATTTCATGAGAAAACATTCTCAACAACATGTTCCTCTGCGAAATAAGTTATTTACTATAAGTTATTGGCAACTTAGTCATATCGATGATCTCTTTTTAACTTATTTACTTAACAGTGCTACTTGAGTCCCAAAAGACAAAGCAACAAAAAAAGCATGGAAATACAAGTAATGTACCTGAAACTGCATAAAGCACATTAATTAAACATCTAAGTAACTAGAACAAAAATAAGTTGTAAAAGGCAGCAAAAATAATCGTGGCAGATATATTGGTAAAAGTAGATGAAGGCCAAGAGAGGATCTGAGCCTACGATAGATATTGTTAGGGTACCATATACAAAATAGAAGCATACCGTAACACAGAAACCAAACAGACTGCTCTAGAGCACAGAGATGACTTTGGAAAAGGCTCTGGCAAAATGAGAGGCCGAAGGGGCCAGAGAAACCAAAGATGTCTTGAGATACAATGAGGTCAAAAGGGAATCAAGCAAAGTACAGTTGTCCTCAGGGGACAGACTGCAGGTGCACCAAAAAGATGAGAGGACCAAAAGACTGATGGGGTTAATGGTTGCGGACTCTGGAAAGATTCTGAGGGGAAAAGAGGGGTTCAAAGTGCCCTCCGGGACTAAAACAGGGCTCTGTGGCATAGGGGATGTCTCGTGAGAGCTTGGCGATGGGAGCAGGGGAGTCACCACCCGAGAGACCGAGTAAGCCTCGGAGATAACAAGGCAGAACTATGAAAGGGATTTTGACAAAGTACAGATGATGTCAGGGGGCTAGAGACAGAATGAAGGCATCCTAAACAGCAAAGAGAAAGTTAAGAGTGCTCTGAAGAGCGCAAAAAAAAAAAACAAAATCAAAAGGGAGCTGAAGTGCTGAGAGTGCTGTGGAGTATGAGAAAGGACTTGGAGGACACAGCTTTAAAGAGCAGAGGCACTATGAGGGGGCATGGTAGGAAAAGAAGGCTCAGAGATGCAGTGAGGGCTTAGGAGTCTTGGGAGGGGGTCTGGGCAAACTACGTGAATGAGTGAGAGAGGAACCAAACGGAGAAAGACGGGAGGCTCTGATGGAACAAAAGAGATAGGGAGATAAAATTCTATGAGAGGCTGTGGAGTTTGAGGAAGGTCTCAGGAAACTTCATGAGGGTGAAGAGAGGAGCATTGAGGGGGGCTGGTAGACAAAAGAAGGCTGGGGTAGGACAAGGAGGAACTCGGATGATCATCTGAGGGGAGTATGGATGTTCCCGGGTGGCCGGGGACTGAACACAGAAATCCTACGTAGCGTAGAGGAACAAATGAAAGCTCTACAACTCAAAGATGGACCCACCTAAAATGCTACGAGATGGCTGTGGAGTGCCAGGTAACTCCTGGGGGGCATTGTGACCATCCCAATGGAGCCAGAGAGACAGAAAAATGTTAGGGACCGTGATGATTAAATCCAGGGGGGATCTGAACTGAATAAATGTTGCCTTGGAGGCCAGGGAACTAATAGAGGCATGGCTAGAAGGAGGAGAGGACAGAAGAACTGGGCTGGGTGTTGAAGAAGAGCCCGGGAAGACCCTCCCGCTGAGCAGCGAGGTTCAGACTGGACCCCCTTGCTTTCTAAACTCCTTCTCAGAGAGGAGTCCAGGTGCGGCTGGATCCAGTCTTAGCCTCCGACTGTAAAGAACAGTTCGGACCCGGGTTCTGTCACAGAGTCGGTTTAATACAGCTTGAGCTGGGTACCTCGGAAGAGGGACCCCCTCAATACTTTTCCTGTGCTTTGTAAAGCCTCACAATCTATGACATAAGCTATTCGTGCCCCTGTTCACACGACAAGCGTGTGTCTCATCTCTGATAAAATTGTTCAGCCATTATGTGTCCTGTTCGATGACTGGAGTTTTGGTGCAAATGCTTTTACCTTGTGACCTGGTTTTGTGACCCCTTTGTCCCATCTGCACCTGTATCTTATCTATCTTCTGCTGACTCGGGATAGAATGGTCCCTTTCTTCATTTCCAAGAATTAGAGTTCCCTTTCCTTTGGTCATAACGGTCACTGAAATTCATAATGTTAAGCATATAATCTTCATTAATGTTACTTATACAATTTCATTATGTTAGTTAAGTTACAATGTATGAAAATAAAACAAAACTACTATCCATCCTTCTTGGACTAAGAAGGAGTTCAGCCAAAGTTTGCTATGTTGCTAGGTTACATCTTGCAGCCCAAGGCTTTGCTGGTCTAGGTACTTATGCTAAGCAAAACTTCAGCGTCTGACACCAGGTCACAGATATGGAGTCAGGAAGCCTTCTGAGGGAAGGAGAGGGGTGTGCGAGGTCCACGACAAAGCTGAAGATATGCTAAGGGCAACCTTGAAGGCATCTATAGCTGTGGTGACACCACGAGAGGGGTCCTGAATGGGCCAGAGAGACTGAAGAAGGCACAGGGACGTGAGGAGGAAGTCCGGGGGGGATTGCAATGGAGTACAGATGTCCTCAGGACGCCGGAGACCAAATGGAAGCATCCTGGATGGTGCAGAGGATAATAAGGGGGCTCTGAGGCACAAACAAACCCGAGGACAGGTTTCTGAGGGAAAGAGCTCAAACATAAAATTTTATAAGTAACAGGGATTAAGAAAATAAGGGAAAAAATAAAAAATAGAAACAGTGAACTCAAAACACATAGAAAGAAAATTGAAAAACAGAAGGCACTAAGGAAAGACGAGAAATAATTAAAAATAAAGACAGCAAAGGAGATAAACATAGACAGAAAATCTTAAGACCATCCATGATTAAAGAAGCAAGGAAACAAATTACAAAATAACAATGGCAAACTGAATTGGAGATGTAGAAGGAAAAATTAAAAAGCAATATCAATAAGGAAAGACAATAAATAATTTTAAAATGACAGCAAAGGGAACAAAAGTAAGCATAGCAAGAACATTTAAAAAGCTGGTAGGGTAAAGAGAAATATTACAAAATAGGGATGGCGAACAAAAACAGATGTAGAAAGACAATTTTAAATGCAACGGCAATAAGGAAAGAAGAAATAATTAAAAGATAAGCAATAAAGACAACAAACAGGATAAAAGTGAGAAATTTAAGAAGTGATGGGGATTGGGGAAACAAAAGGAAATAATTAGGAAATATGGACAGCAAAGTGCAATGGAGATGCAGAAAGAAAATTCTGAAAAGGCTCTGCATTAATGAAATAAAAGAAAAAATTAAAAACATACCCAGCAAACGAGATAAGTGGACAGAAAGAACCTTTTAAAAGCAAGAGTGGTTATGGAAAGAAAGGAAAAAAAATTAAAACACAGGGACAGCGAACTAAAAAACGTTTAGAGGCAATGAAGTACAAGATGATACAGAACAAACAAAAAATCGGTATTGGCAGCTTCATAAAAGTAGACAGAGAATTTTTAAAGTGAGGGGGGTAGGAGAAAGACAGGAAAAATTAAAAGGCGAGGATGGCAAACTGGATAAAAGTTGACATAGTAAGAAAATTTAAAAACGAAACGGATTAAGAAAAGAGGGAGAAAAAAACAGGGTCAGCAAACTGAATAAATAAAGACAATGAAACAAAATTTTAAAAGTAACAAAGTAGAGGAGGGGCAAGAAGAATTAAAAAACACAGGCATCTGGGTAAATGGAGACACAAAAAGAAAATCTGGGAAGCAACGGGGTACTGGCCATACAGGTAGGTAGGAAGTTAAATAGCAGGAGATGGAGGCAGACCAACAGCCATAGGCAGAGGACACTGGAAGAGGGATGCGGGGTGGAGCAGAGGGAGTCACTAGAAATAGACATGGCTCACTGGGTAGAGGGAGACCTACAAATGCAATTTCACAAGCAATAGTGAAGAAAGCAGTGTGGGAGGAATGAAATAATAGCAGATGGGGAGCTGGGAAGGCAGAGGCGCAGAAAGGAAATGGAGAAGGGAACAGAGTACAGGGTGACATTGGCAGAGGAGCAAAAACTTTTGGGGAGCCAGAGCCTGGGACAGGCAAGGATGCAGGTGGAGATCGGGAGAAGCATGGCAGGGAAGGGCCTGGACACACACAAGAGGGCAGGTGACTCACCACAGCTCCTGGCACAGGTGGGACACCTTCACAGCCCAGAGGCTTCTCTCTCTGCCCCTTCTGCCTCAGTGGTGCTGGCGGCCTGACCCTTGCCTGCCTAGGAGTGGGTGGTGGGTGCCTCAATGCTCTTCTCCCATGAGGCATCCCAGAGGCACGGTGGCTCACATGTGCAGATGACGGGGGCATCAAGCGCCTGGCGTTCTGTGCTGATGGTGTGCTCTGTCAAGGATAGCCAGGAGGGATCCTTCCTCACTGTGGGGACTGTCTGTTCCTTGCTGGAGGCACATGCCTGTGGAACCCCCTTTATTTCACTCTTCAGCCAGCTCCAGCAGGCAGCTGTGCCCAGGCAGCCCCCTCCCTAGCTAAAGACCCTCAGCACAGCAGGCCCACCTGCAGCCTTTTTAAACCCTTTAACCAGCCCATCCTCACTTCATGGGTCTCATCTGGGCTGTCTCAGCCCCAGCTGGAGCCCATTGGGAACAGGAGCCATTGCCAAAGCCCCACAGCACATCACCCCCTCTCCTGAGCCTGTCCCCAGCAATGAGCTCTGCACCCTGGGGGCAGCAAGTGGATCCAGGGGCACAGAGGAGGCAGGAAGTGTTTCTTCCTTAACGTGCATAAGAAATCCCGGCAGCGAGTTGGCTACGAGGCTCAGTGCCCAAAGGCGGCAGGACAGAGGGACAAAAGGGAAGAAAAAAGCAGGAGAAAGGACAGAAGGACATAGAGAAGAGGTGTCGGACAGGAAGCCAGGAAACAGGATGCTGCAAACAAGAGAGGAGTGGGGAGCAGGACAGCAATGTAGAGGGAGGAGATGCTGTGCAAAAATACAGGGACAGAGAGATGGCGGAATAAATGAGAGAGACAGGGAGCAGGGGAGAGAGGTGGAAGGGACCAGCAGGACAAGAAGACAAAGACAAGACAAGGGGCGGGGAAAAATTCTACAGTGACCGTGAAAAAGAAGCAAAGGCAAGAAATAGAAACAGGAGGCAGGACAGAGGGAGACATTGAAAAAGAATTTTGAAAAGCAACAGGGTACAAGAAACATAGGCGAGAACTAACAAATAGGGACAAGGATATGTGAAAAGTGACAGGGTACAGGACAGAGCGGGAAAAACTGTGAATTATAGATAGAGAGATGGCTAGTGGGAGACATAAAAATCTTGAAAGCAACAGGATACAAGAATCATACGCAAGAATTAAAATGGGTACCTGGAACTGCAGAGAGGCAGATGTAGGAAGACAATGATGAAAAGCGACAGGGTACAAGAAACATGGGCAAGAAGCTAAAATTAGGTTGGGGAGACAGAGAGAGGAAAAGGTAGGAAGAAATTTAAAAAGCAACTGGGCTCAAGAAACATACACAAGAACTAAAAGAAAAGGATGCCTTGTCCCTTCCCTTTTGCTGAAAATACGTGCCTCTGTTTATATACAGGCAATAAAAATACTTATGCTACTTTCTGGCAGAAAAGGACCTGGGGGTTCTAATTGACACGCGGCCGAACATGAGCCAGCAGTGTGCCCAGGTGGCCAAGAGGGCCAATGGCATCCTGGCTTGTATTAGAAATAGTGTGACCAGCAGGAGGAGGGAGGCGATTGTCCCCCTGTACTCAGCACTGGTGAGGCCACACCTTGAGTATTGTGTTCAGTTCTGGGCACCTCAATATGAGAGAGATCTCGAGGTGCTGGAGCGAGCGCAGAGGAGGGCAACGAAGCTGGTGAAGGGCCTGGAGAATAAATCTGGGACTGTTTAGTGTGAGGAAGAGGAGGCTGAGGGGAGACCTCATCGCTCTCTACAACTACTTGAAAGGACATTGTGGAGAGGTTGGTGCTGGTCTCTTCTCACAGGTCATTAGCGATAGAACAAGAGGGAATGGGTTCAAGCTGCAGCAGGGTAGGTTTAGGCTGGACATTAGGAAAAAATTCTTCACAGAAAGAGTGGTTAAACACTGGAATAGGCTGCCCAGGGAGGTGGTGGAGTCACCATCCCTGAATGTGTTTAAGACTCGTTTAGATGTGGTGTTAAGTGATATGGTGTAAGGGAGAACTTTGTAGAGTGGAGTTGATGGTTGGACTCGATGATCCCAAGGGTCTTTTCCAACCTAAATGATTCTGTGATTCTATGAAAAGTATTTGGCTTTCCTTGGCATTAATTTAACTTGCACAGCTGTGAGTTGATATCATTAAACTATCTCCAAAATACACGGTTATAATTTGACTAGGGATTTTTGTGTGTTACACAAGGAGGAGGGACATCTGGCCATCTGCATTGCCCAAGAGAGATGCTACTGGACTGCCAGGGAAATGTGCCACTGAAAGTGAGACAGAAATAAAGTACTTCAAAGCACTTTGTCAAAATATTGGGGGGGACGAAAAAGCCCGTTGCAATCAGTTACCTCTCTTAGTAAAGATATAGAACAAATACCTAACTGCTTGAGTACACCTCATACATTGTATGCTACAGATATATGGGAGTTGCAATTTAAACAATGCACATCGGTTTATAAATCGTACAATTTTAACTTTCTTTAGAGTTTTGTTTAGCAAAAAAAAAAAATCATCAAAATAAGAGATCCCCCATATGGTTTAACTTTTTTTGGGGGGGGAAGGGGGTAGGGCCGGGATGGTGGGATCCCTGATGCTGCAATCCATATTGCTATCCAAAGCAACTAGTCAAGAGGGAAAAGGGAAAGAAGGGGATGGGTGACAGGGGAATAGGGTAATAAGAATACAGAAAGGGGAAGGGAGAAGTGATGGTGGAATAGGGAAGGGGAAAGGGAAATGGGACAGGGGATAGAAAGGGTAACGGGGAAAGGAGACCAGGGAAGGTAAAAAAGGGACTTGGGAAAAAGGAAAAGAAAAGTAGAAAACAGGAAGTTGAAAAGGTGAAAGGGAAAGAGGACGGTCAATAGGGGAATAGGAAGGGGAAAGGAGGAAAAAACAGGGTAAATGGGAAGGAGGAAAGGGGAAAGGGCATTGAAATGGTAAAAGGGAAGTAAGAAAGCGGAAAGGGGACAGAAGGTGGGGAAAGGGGAAGAGAAGGGATAGTGGAACAGGAAGGAGAAAGGGGAAGGAAGGGGGGAAAGGGGAAGAGGAAGAAAGGGGAGTTGGGGGATAAAGGAAGAGAGGGACAGGGTACGGACCAGAATAAGGGGGACAGGGGAGGCTGAAAGAAAGGGGGAACATAGGAGGAGGAGGAGGAGCAAATATAGGGGAAAGGGGGAAAGAGGGGACAGGGAAACGAGGAAAGAATGGTGAAAGTAGATGGAGGGGGGAATAGAAAGTGGGGAAAGTGAGAGGAAAGAAAGGCAGAAAGAGTGAATAGGGGACAGGGGTGAGAAAGGTGGCACAAGGTGGAAAGTGGGGACAGGATAGGGAGGGGAAGAATGGGGAAAGAAGGGACAGAGGACAGGGAAGGGAAGAAAGGGGAAAGGGTGAAGTGGGACTAAGGGGAAAAAACATGGAAAGGGGAAAAAGATGGGACTGGAAGAAAGGGGGGACAGAAAGGTGGCAAGAGATGACAGTGGGAAAGAAACGAGGAAATGGGGGAAAGGAGAAGAATAATGGAAAAAGAAGGAAAGGGGGGACAGTAGATGGGGTAAAAAAAGGCAGAAAGGGAGGACAAATGATGAAAGAAGGAAGTGGGGAGAGGATGGGGGGAGAACAAAAGGAAATCAGCAGAAAGGGGAGGGGAATAAGATGTTGGGAATAATTAATAAAATGATGAAAAATACAGCATTGTTCACACATTAAGGAAAGGTAAAATCAAAAAGTTTCTAGGGTAGAATAGAGCCGCAGCTGGTATGCGAAGAATCCACTACATCTGCGAGTCCCTGTACAATATTGCTTGCAAAGCAACATGGAGGATGGAACAGGGTGGAGATTCTACAGCCAAGCTCTGTGATAATGCAGCAGATATGGGAATGAGGGGGTCCTATGGAACTCATAAGCTGCATACTTACTACCCTGAGCCAACAGTCTGCCAAGTTTTGACAAAATGCTGTCCTTTGTGCGAACTTTGCTCATTATAATGTCATTATAATACCAAAACATACCACCATCCCAAAGGCTACCCACCTCCAAGGTGTGACCACTCCTCTTCGAGTCTGCACCCTGAATTTTTCATAAACTATACCTTTAAATGTGAGGCAAGATAATTTTACACCCATCATAATGAAGGTATTTATGACTAGAGTCACTCAAACTCCACCTGAAGGTAAAATATAGTATAAAAATAGCTCAAGAAAGGGGGGATATCAGGGAAGACACCATCGTGAATAAGTCAAGGAGGACTCCATCACAGAATACACCATCGTGAATAAGTCAAGGAGGACTCCATCACAGACTGCCTTTGACTTCCGGGACCAGTTGACGGGTTGAGCCTTTCTTCCCCCTGATAGGGACACCTTTGGGTAAGACTTAAACTATACCAAGTGCTTCCTCAGGAAACTTAGAAATCTCTCTAAAGAGTCTCTTTCCTACATTTGTAGCCAGGCTGTATTGTTTATAACTTTATCGCATGTTTTGTATAATTAACAATACTTTTATTTGCATGTGCTTTGCAGACAGTGTATTTATCGACGGCAACCCATAAGAACCTATTTATCTGTAGCTTAAATAAACCACACTGTTTAAGTAGCTAGTCATTTCAGTTTCTCCTTGAATGCGACCAAAGACTTGAGAGTGGCCGTGTTAGCTCATGAGCACGACTAGACTGAAGGTGCAGTCTGCTATTAGTGTATCCAGAATCGTAACAGTTTAATATATTAAACATGACTGGACTGATAGTGGTGAATTGAGCATCACTCAGAATTTAAAACTAGCTGCACCTAGCCTCCCACCTCAGTGAGGAGTGTTAGAATGCAAGGCGGTTTATTTTCTGCCAAAACTACTTTGCCTCTTAACGCAACAAGGGGTACAGGGGAGAAAGAGGGGGGAAAAGCAGGAAGAAAAAGGGAGGGTAAAAAAGACAGGGAAAGGGTGACAGGAGGTCAAGAAAGGGAGGAAGGGCCACAGGGGGTGAATAAAGGGGGAAGGGGGGACAGAGGACAGGGGGAAGAAATGGGAAAGTGGACAGGGGAGAATGACAAAAAGGGAGAACGGGGTAACAGGAACAATGGGGAAAGGGAGTATATGTTGGGGGGGAAATGAAAAGATGGAAGGGGGGACAGAGGACTCGGCTTGGGGGGGAAGCAGCAGAAAGGATGGATAGAAGACCTGTAGGAGAAAGGGGGGACAAGGGGGGGAATAAGGGGCAAAGCAGGGACATGGGAGGAGAAGAAAGGGGAAAGGGAGAAAGAGGGGACAGGGGACAAAGCAAAGGGAAAGAAAGAAGAGGGGGACAGGTGAAGAAGAGAAGGGAACTGGGGGACCAGCTACAAAGCGGGAAAAGCAGGGAGAAGGAAAGGGGGGACACAGAATGGAGGAAAGAAGGGGAAAGTGGGAACAGGTGTGGAAAGGAGAAAAGGGGAGACAGGGATAGAAAGGGGAGACAGGGGATGGCACGTGGAAGAAGGAGGAAAGAAAGAAAAGAGGAGCAGGTGACAGGTGGGGGAAGAATGGTGAAGAAGGGAAAAAAGAAAAAGGGACAGGTTGCAAGAATGGGGAAGAGGAACAGGGGACGGGGGGGAAGAACGGGGATGGAAGAAAATGGACGGGGAGAAAAAAGGGGACAGGGAGGGACAAATGGGGAAATGTGTGACAGTGGAGAAAGACTGGGGAAAGAAGTAAATGGGGAAAGAATAAAGGAAGGAGGAGAGGGTAAAAAAAGAAAAGAGAAATAGGGAAAAGAAGGGATAAATGGGTTAAGAAGGAGAGGAGGAACAGGGGACAGGGGTGAAAGAATGGGGAAAGAAGAAAAGGAAGAACAGGGGACACGTGGGAAGAAAGAGGCCACGCAAGGAATAAAGGGGAAGCCTGGGACCACAGGGGGAGAACAGAGAAAGAAAGAAAGAAGGAATAGGGGGCGGGGGGGGGAGGGTGAAGAATGCAGAAAGAAGGAAAGGGGAAACAGGTGACAGGAGGGGAAATGAGGAAAGAAGGAAAAAAGGAACAGGGGATGAGGGGGAAGAAAGAGGTAAAAAGGAAAAGAGGAACAAGGGGCGGAGGAGAAGAATGGGGAAATAAAGAAAGGGGACAAGGAGAAAGAAAGAAAATGAGGAAGAGGGGATGGGGTGGGAGGAATGGGGAAAGAAGGAAAGGGGGAGCAGAGGACATGGGGTAAAAAAAGGGACAAAGAAGGAAGAAATGCTAAATATGGGAATAGGGTGGGAAGAATGGGGGAGGAAGGAAAGGTGGAACAGGGGACAGAAAGGAAAGAATGCGGAAAGAAGGAAAGGAGGAACAGGCAACATGCAGAAAGAATGGGGGGAAAAGGATGAGAAGAAGGAAGAGAAAGGGGAAAGAAGAATGAAAGAACGGGGACAAGGTTTAAGAATGGGGAAAAGAAAGGAAGAACAGGGGATGGGGAAAGAATGCAGAAAGAAGGAAGAGGAAACAGGCAGAAGGAATGGGGAAAAAGGAAATGAGGAACATGGGATGGGAGGAAAAGAATAGGGAAAGAAGGTAAGGATGAACAGGGGACAGGAGAGATAAATGGGTTAAGAAGGGAGGGAAAAACAGGGAATGGGGGAAATAATGGGGAAAAGTAAAGGGAAAACAGGCGATGCACGGGAGGATTGGGGAAAGAAGGAAAGGGGAAACGGGATGGGGGAAGAATTAGGAAAGAAGGAAAGGAAGAACAGGGGATGGTCAGGAAAGAATGGGGAAAGAAGTAACAGAGGACAGAGGCAGAATGAAAAGAGAAACAAGAGACTGGGGTAGAAGAAATGGGATGGGGAAAGAAGGAAAGGGGAAACAGGCCACGGGGGGAAATGGAGGAAAAAAAAGAAATGAGGAACAGGAGACAGGTGGTGGGGAGGGGAAGAAAAGAAGGAAATAAGGCACAGGCAATGGGGGGACAGAATGGGGATGGGGTGGAAAAAGGGAAAGATGGAATGGAGGAACAGGACACAGTGGGGGGAATATGGGGAAAGAAGGTACAAGGGACAGGGGGAGGAAAGGAAAGAGGAAAAGGAGAGGGATAGAAGAATAGGGATAGAAGGAAAGAAGGAAGAGGTGACAGGGTGGAAAAATGGGGAAAGAAGGAAAGGAAGAACAGCGAATGGGAGGAAAGAATGGTGAAAGAAGGGAAAGGAGGAAGAGGGGACGGAAAGAAGAGAATGGGGAAAGAAAAAAGGAGAAACTGGGGACAGAGGAAAAAAACGGGGAAAGAAGGAATGAACACACAGTGGACAGGGTCAAGAATAAAGGAGGTACAAGGAACAGTGGTGGAAGTATGGGGAAAGACGGCACAGGAGATGGGGAGGAGGAAAATAAGAAAAACCAGAGGGCTGGAAGAATGAAGAAAGAAAGAAGGAAGAGGCAACAGGGTGGAAAAATGGGGAAAGAAGGAAAGGAGGAACAGGGAACAGGGCAGGCGAACATAGGAAGTTCCACCCAAACACGAGAAGGAACTTCTTTGAGGGTGGCAGAGCACTGGAACAGGCTGCCCAGAGAGGTGGTGGAGTCGCCATCTCTGGAGACATTCAAAACCTGCATGGACACGTTCCTGTGCAACCTGCTCTAGGTGACCCTGCTCTGGAAGGGGGTTGAACTAGATGATCTCCAGAGGTCCCTTCCAACCCTATGATTCTGTGAAGAGTGGGGAAAGAAGGAAAAGAGAACAGGGGATGGAGGGGAAGGAATGGTGAAAGAAGGGAAAGGATGAAGAGGGAACAGAGAGAAGAGAATGGGGAAAGAAAGAATGGAGGAACAGGGGACAGGGGGAAAAGAATGGAAAAAGAAGGAAAGAAAGAACAGGCAAAGATGCAACAGAGAACCAGCTGGGAAGTATGGGGAAGGAAGAGAAAAAAGAAACAAGGGCGAAGGGGCAAAGAATGGCAAAAGAAGGAAAGGAGCAACAGGAGACGGAGCTGAAAGAATGGGGAAAGAAGAAACAGGAGACGTGGGAGGAAGAAATAGGAGAAGAAAAAATGGACAACAGGGGATGGGACAAGTAAGAATGGGTAAAGACCGAAAAGGGGAATATGTGACAGGAGGCAGAAAGAATGGGAAAGACAGAACACGGGATGGGAGAAGAACGGTGAAAGAAGGGAAAGGAGGAAGAGGGGACAGAGAGAAAAGAATGGGAAAAGAAGGAAAGTAGGAACAGAGGATGGTGGAGGAAGAAAGGGGACAGAGAGGAAGAAATGGGACATGTCGAACGGGGCACGGAAGAATGTGGAAGGAAGAAAAGGAGGAACAGAGAACAGAGGGGAAGAAAGGGGAAAGTAAGAAAGGAGGAACGGGGGACAGGAGGAAGAATCTGGAAAGGAGGAAAGGGGAAATAGACGACAGAGGGTGAAGAAAGAAGGAAATGGGGAAAAGGAGACTGAAGAGAAAAATGGGTTAAGAAGGAAAGGAAGAACAAGGGGTGGGGGAAGAGTGATGAAAGACGAGAAAGGAGAAAGAGGGAAAGTGCAGGAAGTGTGGGATGGAGTGAGAGAAATGTGTAAAGAAGGACAGGAGAAACAGGGCCTGAGGGGAGAAGAATGGGGAAAGAAGGAAAGGAAGAATGAGGGATGGGCAGGAAAGAATGGGGAAAGAAGGAACAGAGGACGGGGGAAAGAAGGAAAAGAAGAAACACAAGACTGGCATAGAAAAAATGGGAGAGGGGAAGAATGAGGAAAGAAGGAAAGGAAGAACAGTGGAGATGGGGGAAGAATAAAGGAGGAACAGGAAACGGTGGGGGAAGTATGCGGAAAGAAGGGACAAGGGGAGGAAAGAAAAGAGGAAAAGGAGAGGGCTAGAAGAATGGGGATAGAAAGAAAGAAGAGGTGACAGGGAAAGAAGGAAAGGAAGAACAGGGAACGGGGGAAATAATGGTGAAAGAAGGGAAAGGAGGAAGAGGGGAGAAAAAGAAAAAAGAGAGAGCGAGAGCGAGCAAGAACAGGCACAAGGAGGAAAAAAGAATGGTGATTGATATAAAGATGCAACAGAGAAGCGGCTGGGAAGTATGGGGACAGAAGGGGAAAAAGAAACAAGGGAGAAGGGGCAAAGAATGGGGAAAGAAGGAATGGAATAGCAGGAAATGGGAAGGGGGGAAGAAGGGGCCATGGGGAAAGAAAGCAGAAAGAAGGAAAGGAGGAACAGAGGATGGGGTGGATAGAATAGGTAAAGGAAGAAAGGGGGAACGGGATACAGGGGGGAAGGATGGGAAAAGAAGGAAAGTGGGAACAGGTGATGGGGGAAAAGAATGGGGAAAGAAATAAAAAAGGAACAGGGGACGAGGGGTAAATAACGGGGAAAGAAGGAAAGGAGGAGCAGTGCATGAGGGGGAAAGAAGGGGGAAAGAAGGAAAGGAGGAACAGGGCTCAACAGGGGAAGAATGGGGGAAGAGGGACAGGAGGAAGAGAGGACTGGCAGAGAAGAACGAGGAAAGGGCAGACAGGGGAAAGGAATAAGGGGTACGGGAGGAAAAGAAAGGGGGAAAGCAAGGGGCCAAAGAAAGAAAGGGGGGACAGCGGGTGAAGAAAGGGGGGAAGGAAGGACAGGGAATGGGGAGGATAGAATGGGAAAAGGGGACAGGAGGGAAAGAAAGTGGAAAGGTGGGATAGGGGGGAAAAGGGGGTAGAGGGGAAGAAAGGGGGAAAATTGGGAGTGGGGAGGAAAGAAAGGAAGAAAGGTGGGACAGGGAACAGGGTGGAAAAAGAAAAAGGTGGATAGGGGACGGGTGTGAGAAAGGGGAAACAAGGGGGAAATGGTAGATATGGGAGGAGTCTGAAGGGAAAAGCCAGGGAGGACAAAAGCAGGGACAAAAGAGGAGAAAGACAGGGGGAAAGGGGGGCAGCAAGAAAGAGGGGGCAGGGGTAAGAAATGGGGAAAGGGGACAGGGAAAAAAAGACAGAAAGCTGGGACAGGAAGAATGGGGGAAAGGGGTATGGGGGGGAAGAAAAGGAGAAAGGGGGGATGGGACACGTGGGGAAAGAAACAGAAAGGATGGATAGGGGATGTGGGGGACAAAGGGGAAAGTGGGGACAAGGGAAGGGGGAGCAGAGAATGTGGGGTGGGAAAGAGGCAGAGAAGATGGAATGGGGACCTGGGGGAGAAAGGGGAAAGGTGGGACAAGGGGGGAACAAAGGGAAAAGTGGGGACATGGGAGGGGGGAAAAAAGGGAAAGGGAGAAAAGGGGGACAGGGGACAGGCCAGAAGGAAAGAAAGTAGAAAGAGGGACAGGGGAGAAAGAAAAGGGAAATGGGGAACAAGTATGGGGGTGGGGAAGGGGGGGAAGAAAGCAGAAAGAAGAAAAGGGAGGAGAGAGGATAAAGGGGGAAGGGAAGAATAGAGGACAATGTGGGGGGAGGAGTGGAAACAAAAGTGGAAAAGAGGGATGAGGGAAGAATGGGGAAAGAAGGAGAGAGGGGACAAAGGACAGGGGGGGAGAAAGGAAAAGGGGACAGGCGGAAGAAAAGGAAAATGGGGAATGGGGGAACTGGGCGGGAAGAAAGGGGAAATGAGGGGATAGGGGTGATGGAAAAAGAAATGGGAAAGGGGGACAGGGGAGGCTGCAAGAGAAAATGGGGGGAAAGGGAGACATAGAACAGAGGAAAGAAAGGGCAAAGGAAGCAGAATGGGGGGACACGGGAGTAGGAGGAACAAAGACAGGGGAAAGGGCTGACAGGGAACTTGAGGGCAGAAGAGGAAAAGAAGGGAAAGGGAGACAGAGAATGGGAAAGTGGGGCAGTAGGTGAAACATAGGGAAAGGGAGCACAGGGGACAAAGAGGAATAGGGGGGAAAAGGGAACAAAGAAGGCTGAAAGAGGAAAAGGGGAAAGGGGAGACTTGGAATGGGAATAAAAGGTAAAGGAAGTGGAAAGATGGGACGTGGAGGAGCAAAGAGAGAGGAGAGGGATGACGTGAAACAAGGGGGAGAATGGGGAAAGAGTGGGAAGGCGCACAGAGGACGGGGAGGAAAGGGGAGGCAGGGGAGAAGAAAAGGGGAAATGGAGAAAGAGGTGACAGCAAGCAAGGAGGTTCAGAATGGGGAAATGCAGGATGGTGGGAAAGTAAGGGGGAAAGGGGGGACTCAAGATGCTCACCCTACCCCCTGCTAAATAATCTCACCATCACTCATATAAAGAAAAACGCTATCAGCAACTTACACAGTATACAGCAAACCTGTTGAAAAAAACCAAAGTTCCTTCTTCAGTAAAGTTGTGAATGCCTCAAAATGCAGTATACCTGGAATAAAAAACAAAGCCTCCTATTCAACTCCTCCCCCACTATGCTTCCCAGAGGCATGGTGGCTCACACGTGCAGATGACAGAGGCAGCAAGCTCCTGGCGTTCTGTGCTGGTGGTGCACTCTGTCAGGGATGGCTGGGAGGGATCCTTCCTCACCATGGGTACCATCTGTTCCTTGCTGGAGGCGCATGCCTGTGGAACCCCCTTTATTTCACTCTTCAGCCAGCTCCAGCAGGCAGCTGTGCCCAGGCAGGCCCCTCAGCACAGCAGAGCCAGCTCCATCCTCAGCCTCACTGGCTGAACCTGAGCCTCGCCCAGCCCATCCTCACCTCATGGGTCTCACCTGGGCTGCCTCAGCCCCAGCTGGAGCCCATTGGGAACAGGAGCCATTGCCAAAGCTCCACAGCACATCACCCCCTCTCCTGAGCCTGTCCCCAGCAATGAGCTCTGCACCCTGGGGGCAGCAAGTGGATCCAGGAGCACAGAGGAGACAGGAAGTGTTTCTTCCTCAACGTGCATAAGAAATCCCGGCAGCGAGTTGGCTACGAGGCTCAGTGCCCAAAGGCGGCAGGACAGAGGGACAAAAGGGAAGAAAAAAGCAGGAGAAAGGACAGAGGGACATAGAGAAGAGGTGTCGGACAGGAAGCCAGAAAACAGGATGCTGCAAACAAGAGGCAGGGGGAAAGCAGGATAGCCATGAGAAAAAAGGCAAGACTGTGCAAAAAAACAAGAGACAGAGGAATAAATGAGACAGATGGGGACCAGGAGAGAGAGGTGGAAGTAATCAGCAGGATAAGATGAGACAACACACAGGAGCAGGGGAAAAGAAACATGATCAAGAAATAAAAAATAGAAACAGGGGCCCAGGCAGAAGTACACATTGAAAGAAAATTTTGAAGTGTGACAGGGTACAAGAAACGTAAGCAAAAAATAACAGGCAGATGTAGAAAAAAAAAATGAAAAAAGTGACAGCGTGCAGAAAAGAGGGGGAAGAATTGGGAATTATAGGCAGGGAGATGGCTAGGAGGAGATATAGACACAAAATTTTGAGAGGCACAGGATATGAGAATCATACCCAAGACTTAAAAGATTGGTACGCAGAACTGCATAGAGAGAGATCGAGGAAGACAAGTATGAAAAGCGACAGGGTGCAAGAACATGGGAAAGAAATTAAAATTAATTTGGGGAGACAGAGAGAGGGAAAAGTAGCAAGAAAATTTTAAAACGAACTGGGTTCAACAAACCTAAGCAAGAATTTAAAAGAAAGGGATGGAAAGGGAGAAATAAAGTTTCAAAAGAGATTGGGTAAAAGAAACATAGTCAAGCATTAAAAGACAAGGACACAAAGCTTAATAGAAGTAATCTGTGGTGGATTGACCTTGGCTGGCCCCTGGGTACCCACCCAGCCTCTCTATCGGCTGCCCTTCCTCAACAAGACAAGGGGAGAAGTTAAAATGGAAAAGCTTGTAGGTTGAGACAAGGACAAAGAGATTGCTCATAGTCACAAGAGCAACAGACTCAACTTGGGGAAATTCGTTTAATTTATTGTCAATCAAAGAACAAGAAATAAGAACTAATTTAAAAAACACCTTCCCACCACCCCTCTCTTTTTCTGGGATCATCTTCACTCACGACTTCTCTACATCGTACCCTCAGACAACGCAGGGTGACAGGGAGTTGGGGTTGTGGTCAGTTCATCTTGCATTGTCTCTGCTGCTCCTTCCTCCTCGCACTCTTTTTCTGCTCCAACAGCGGGGCCGCCATGTGTTGCAGGGACTCTCTGCTCCACTCCTGGCCAGTGTTGCTGATGGGCTCGGCTTTGACCAGCGGCAGGTCCCTCTCTGAGCTGGCTGTGCCCAACATGGGGGGAGCTTCTGGTGTCTTCTCACAGAACCCACCCCTGCCCCCACAACTCAGCCAACAAAACCTTGTCACTTAAACCCAATACAACAGCAATCTACTACAGGGCAGAGAAGTGGGGGGGGGAAAAACAAGGAAAGGGAGCCACAGAGGAAAGAAAACAGCTATGGGCTACAGATCAGACAGGAGGAAGCAACAGGGAGCGAGACAGAGAGAGAACCATGAAGGCAAAAATTGCCTATGGGACAGATTTTTTAATATGATAACATCCTTTATATAATATAGTAGATACAGGTTTTTATTGTGAACTCCTTTTTATATACATACACTCATATTTTTCAATATGTATAAAAATGAGAAATTGTTCTTTATTTCAATGCCTCATACCCATATATACAGGTTTTATTATTTTTTTAAACACACATTCCCCACATGAATTTTCAGGTGCTTTTGGGCTGTGAACTGCCTCTTTTAGGGGGAACCCCATGTGACACACACACCCCCTCAAAAAGGTCTTGTTTTGCCTTAGAAATACCATCTGGAGTACAATTACAGCCTGACATTAAAAAAAAAAAAAAAAAAACACACATTACACCCCATACAAAGCAGCCTTAACATCTTTGAGACGCAGTTTGCTTCACTACTGCTGAACAGCCCCTCACACATAGCTCTGCTCATCCCAAAACAGCCCCCCTAATTAAAGAGCTGCCCACACCACCTGCTGATGGCTACTTGATGGGAGTTGACTGTACCACTTTTGCCTCAACAGTCTAGGTAGATCAACAAACTAACCATAGACTCCTACTGATGTTCCACCTACCCCTGACTCTACATAACCGGGCAGAGCAGCTCTGAGCCAAACACACACAAGCACAGACCAACACTACACAGAACACTACAAACAATGCCCCTCACCGATGAGAGAAAACTCTCAGCAAGAAGGATGACACCCAGACATAAGTGACTGTCAGGCAAGAAGACCTGTGGGACCACGATGGTGACATGAGAAGGCTCTAGGGAAAGCCCAGGAAATGAGTACAATGTAATGGCCCGTGACAACGAGTGACTCTAAAACTGAGAAGATGTATGCGCAGAAAGCCTGGCTTCAAGACCTAAGAACTTAAGGATGCAGGGAAGAAGTCCCAGTCACTGAAAACGGATGGCTAGAGAACAGGAACAGGAGCCGCAGCCAGGAACAATGCTGCAAATGAGGACCAGCCAGAAACATCCAAGATGCAAGACCAATCCATGCTTTAAGCTTATAATGCAAGAAAAGCCACACCCGACTGGGGCAATGCCAATAAGTATAGGCATTCAAGATTCTAGGGATGATGCCTGAAGTACAGGCTGTGCTCTCCAAGTGTAGGGAGGACATTGAGACTCAAGGTAGGTTTAAGATACAGAAGACAGACCACACAAACAAGACTAACGCACTCCCTTTACCTGTCCAAAGGGGACTGCTCCAGGACAGCCCTCTGCCCTTTTCTAACTTTAAGAGGCCTCCCTGCAACTCCCAAACTTCTTCCCTCCTCCCAAGCCCTCCCCAGCTCTGGCCGCTCAACTTAGCTTTCAGACGGCCAGAGGTCTTAAATCCCATGTTGACAAAAAAAAAAAAAAGAAAAAAAACCACACAGCACATCAACTGTCTGGGACATTCCTGTAGTCACCAGGTCCCTCTTCATCATCTGCAATTAAAGAAAACCAAACAGTGACAGCAGGAAGTTTCAGAGAGGTCAGTGCCAACCTCTTCCAAAATTTCCCCTTCCTTAAAAGCACAATGGGATTCCAGAGTCAGATGCTGTTGCCATCGTTGCTTGAGATAACAAGAAACAAAATTACTGTTGCACATGTGAGAAGTCACCAGCCCCAAGCTCCTCCTCACTACTGCCTCAGCTCACCTCTAATGCTCATCCACTTCCAAAGATGGTTCACAAGACACCTGCAAAAACAGAAGGTAAATACTTAACCAAGTTGCCGTATAATACTTCACTATTAAGACACCAATATGGCCTACAACCACCTCACCTTCTCAGCCCACTCATCAGCGTATGGCTTAGCCCCTCTGAGCCTGCATCCTGCACCTGAAAAAAAAAAAAAAAGCCAACCAAACGGCATATAGAATCATAGAATTGTTTGGGTTGGAAGAGACCTTAAAGATCATCTAGTTCCAACCCCCCTGCCATGGGCAGCGACACCTCCCATTAGACCAGGTTGCTCAAAGCCTCACCCAGCCTGGCATTGAACAGCTCCAGGGATGGGGCATCCACAGCTTCTCTGGACAACCTCTTCCAGTGCCTCACCACCCCATATCAACTAACACCAGCCAAAGGGCTTGCACGTGTCCTCTCCCAGCTCCCAGTAGGTTAATGCACCCTACAAAAGCTCAGCTGCCTTGGGTTGCTCTGGAGTAGACTCTGGACCTAGTTCTCTGAAAACTTGGCATTGAATTCCCAGCGGTAGCAGGTGGGGGATATCTCTTGGAGACATCTCACCTATATATGCTCTCCCCTGCATCCCATTATGGGAAGACTCCCTCTCTCACTGCCAGCATCCTATGGCACCCTATGGCATCCTGGACTCTGTCCTTAGCAGAGTGAATCACTCTTGACCAGGATCTGCCAGGCAGTGTGAACAAGCGTGGCAGGATAGTTTTGAATCAGGCAGGTGGATCTGGGTCAGAGAATTCTCCCCTTATGTTTGGTCCTACAAAGCGATGAAGAGTTTTCCGCGGTGAGGTGCCAAACACCCTTTGAAGTGTCAATCACATCATTTGGCATTGATTTTTCTTTTAAGGTCTCCTGGCTGCTCCCCTCCCAAGAGCTAGGCTTTTTGCTGACAGGCAGTCTTGCATGGGAATTTGGATGCTGTGCAATGCACAGTGCTGCAGACACCTGTGTTGGACTTGGGCTCCTGCAAATGGGGTGATCACGGCTCCCCACATAAGCTTGTTCCTGTACATGGCACAGGACTTTGTGCGTGGTCCTGGGGGCATTTCTTGGCAGGGGATGGACTTCAGCAGATGATTTTCCCACCAATGTAGTGCGATGGCCTGAGCAAAGCTTCCACATGGCACAACGATGGGATTTTCCCCATGTCCTTGGATGATTTTATTTTCAATAATTTTTCTTTTTGTGTCTAAGGTTTTGCTGGACTTACCAGCAGGCATTTATATCACTGTCCTCTCTGAGATATATTTAAACTGTTGTCTTCACATCTTGAACAGGGATTCTACTTTTACTTAAGTGGTAGATGTCTCTGCATTTAAATCACAATGTTTTCTTTTTTTCTGGGACTGACAGCTGGGAAGTGCTAGGTGCCTTCAGCTTTATAATTACCTCTCTCTGTCTTATCTGTGTGTTCATGTACACACACACGTGCAGTTGTGTGCCAAGCCAAAGAGGAAGCAGTGAATGCAAGCAACAGCTGGATCTAGTATGCAACAAGTCAGGAGGAATTGGTTTTCTTTCAGCATCTTTTTATGTACATCTCAGTGCTGCTCTTCCCGGCTGCAGCATCACAAGAACGAATAACCCCTGGAAATGCTCAGCCTATTTGGGAAAAATGGAGGTTTGCTAAGTATTGGTTCTGCCTGCATGAACTTGCCTCCTGCCTGGGGCTTGTGTGTCATGGCAGAGTTCCCCATGATACTGATGGTATCTTATGAGGAGGCTGATGGTACTCATAGGAGGAGGATGCCTTCCAGTTAATCTTCACAGCAGAGCAGCGCTGGAGATGGCGGGGACCAGGGGTTAAACCAGAAAGGTGGTTTTTGCAGCAATCATCTGCTTACCACCATCCCTGTATCCCTCACACTGCCTCCCTCATCCCAGCTGTGTTTCCTGATTTTTGAACCAAAAATGTCCAAGGAGCCTTCTATCACAAAGACACTTCAATTTTCCATCTTCAGGCACGTGTGCAGGATAGAGATGTCTGCTGGTCAGAGAAACTCGATCCCTGTGGCTGGCTGGGCAGGCACAAGCTGGGGAGAGGAGGGGTGAGATTTTGGGAATGAAGGCTTTTGCCACCAACCTGACATCCCAGAAAAGACCTGCGGTGGAGCAAGGTTTGAAGAGGCCTCAGCTCATAGTCTGTTTCCTTTTCCTTTTAATGTGTTTGCTCTCTAGTGTGTGTTGACACAGTAAATATGCATGTTTGTACAAACAGCCCACCAGAGGGTTGCTTTGAAAGCCCCTTGCAGGGGATGGGAAATGTGCATGGCAGACGTCAGGATGTGACCCACTGCCTGGTACGCGCTGCTTTTGCCAGTGATGTTGGAAATGGTCCCCATCAGGAGGAACTCAGTGGGACAGCGTGAGGCAGAGGATGCTTTGCTTGGACTTTTTGGACTGCTGCAGAGAGACAGGGAAACTCAGAGCTGGTCAGGTGCAGGAAGGTGTCCCTTACCCATTGCTAAGTATTGCATTGGAGATCCAAACTTTTGTTGAGTACATGCTGATGAAGAGAAAAGCATTGACAAGGGTTATATAGTGTGGGGAGAGAAATCCCCAAGGGGGACCAGCCAGAGCTCCCCTGAGTAAGGCATTTACATGTTGATGAACAGAGACTCATGGGAAATGATGGACACGCCCAATGCTTTTTAAGAGGTGCTGGCAAAGCTCTCCTCTAACCAAGCACCATACAGCACTTGGTGTTGAATGGGGCAGCAAGGAGCTTGGCCAGAACCAGGTTCTTCCAGGTTCCTTCGTAGCTGATTAATGAGCTTTTGCACCTAAAGCTATGCTTTCAGTTGCATGTGGCATCTTATTTCCAACCATAAAGTGCAGGAACCAGGGTCATGCTAAAATACCGCCTGAAACCTCAGCTTGCCCACAGCCATTCCTGTCTCCTACTCTTTTACCCTGGCCTCTTGCCCACCTGCCCTCCATGGTTTTGTGCTGCCGCTTTGAGGCTTACAGACCACCTGGAAAACAGGCCCAAAGGACACTTAAAACTTCACCCGCAATATAACATCTGAGAAGAATTACTGCTTCGGCCCACTAGTCATTGCTCACCTTGCCCGAGTCATGTCCAGTGCCAATAACCTGCTTTACTCATCACTTCACACCTTCAAAATTAAAAAAAAACCCAAACAAAACACCCCACCACCAAACCATAATATAATCACATAGCCACCAGTCACATCTTCCCTCCAGCACCATGCACTGACCCACCTTCTTACGGGGTCCCGCTTGCCTCCTCCATTGCTCTTTGGGCCACATCTTGTCCCTCTGCATGTGAAAAAATTAACAAACAAGTCACCCAGATGCTGATCAGTAGCTGAACAATCCCAGGGGTCTTGTTTCCATTTAGGAATATCATCTAGGCTCCAACTACAGCCTGCCATTAAAAAAAATTGGACCCAACATTAATCCCCACATGTACAAGCCTTAACACCTTCAATCTGCTTCACTACTGCCAAACAGGCCCTCCCAGAAGGCTCCAATCATCTCCGTAAAACACTATAGAAATGACTGTCCCTGCTGATGGCTGCTTGATCCCAGATAACTGTACAACCTTTGGCTAAACATTCTTGGCAGATCAACATATTGCCCATAGACTCTTATTGCTGTTCCACCTACCCCTGACTCTACACCCCCAGGCAGGGCAGCTCCACGCCAAACACACCCACATGCAGCCCAACACCACACAGCACCAGAGACAACGTGACTCCAAGATGAGAGAAAACTCTCCACAAGAAGAACGACTTTCAGACAAGAGACACTGTCAGGCAAGAAGACTTACAGGGCTGCAGCACTGACGTGAGGAGGCTCTACGTCAAAGCCATAAAAGAGTCAAATGTAACGGCCCATTCCAAGAAGTTCCTGTCAAAACTGAGACGACATATGTGCAGGAAGCCTGGCTTCAAGACCCGAGAACATAAGGATGCAGGGATGAAATCCCAGTTCATAAAAGTAGATGGCTAGAGCTGCTAGAGTCCAGAGAACAGAGCTGCTCATGCAGCCGGGAACGACACTGCAGAAGAGGACCATTCAGAAACTCCTGAGAGGCAAGTACTATCTGCACTTTAAAATTGTTATGGAAGAAAAGTGCCCATTGGGCACTCTGCCAATTAGCACAGGCATTTGAGACCCTACAGGTGGTGCCCAAGGCACATGCTGTGCTCCTTGAGTGCAAAGAGAAATAAGGACACCAAAACCTAAGGAAAGTCCAAGACACAGAAGACAGAGCGCACAAACTACACAACCGAAGACACAGGCCAGATCTGCCCTGCCCAGCACACACTAGCTTTGTGCTGAAAAGTAACCCACTCCCTTTACCTACTCAGAGGAGACTGCTCCCGCATAGCCCTCTGCTCTACCCTGACTTTAAAACTCCTCCCTGAAACTGTCAACCTTGACCCCCTCCAGCACCTGTCCCTCTACTTAGCTTTCAGAAGGCCAGGGGTCTGAATTCATCCTTGACAGAAAAACCACAACAAACAGCTAACTGATGTGTTCCTGCAGTCACCAGGTTCCTCTTCATCTGCAAAATAAAAAGAAACCACAGCTCCAGCAGTAACCACCATGACAGTAGATGCCAACCTCTTCCACAACACCCTCATCCTCAGAGGTGCCACAGCAATCCACTCACCTGCTTCACACTGATTCCAGTGTCAGAGGCTGCAGCAACAATTATTTATGACACCTAAGATACCAACAAACACAAAATTACCATTGCATTTTTGTGAAATCACCAGTCCCGTGCTCCTCCTCAATACTATCCAGCTCACCTCAAATGCAAGAGACTAGCATAGACCAGACCCTGTTGACACCCAAATCCAAATGCAAAACTGATATGACAAAGACTGATGAACGTGCCTCCCTTTCCCTAGCCAACCCTCAGCGTCAAAACTTTAGAAACCCCTTCTCTTCTCCTCAGCTGTCAGGGAAGGACCCCCACTTCTTCTTGACAGCTCCCATCCTGTATTTGCAACCTTGACCCCGCTGTGTCAGCCACTCCTCAGGAGCTGCTCTTCTGAGCCGTGCCCTGCGTTCTGCAGGCACCTCCTATCTTCTGTTTTCCCACAGACTCTGGGCTCTGCTACAGACCCACAAAAATAAGTAATGCCCTCACACAATCTACGAGGGGCCTGCTGCAAGATGCAAAAACTCTAGGGACACTGCGGCACTCTGGGCAATGGGGAAAGGTGATGAACCACGCCATACCCTGAATGACACTATGCCTTACATCCCCACTGCTTTCTTGAGACATGCTAAAATGCCATATGCAGATGCATACAAAATGCTCACCCTAACGCCTACAAGATAATCTCATCATCAACTCAATTAAGAGAAACAATATCAGGAACTTACACAGCATACTGCAAAACTAGTGGAAAAAAACACAGTTCCATCTTCAATAAAATCAGGATTTCTAGGAAAATGCAGCACTCCTAGAATAAAGAAAAGCACACTATTAAGCCATCTGGGCACCCACTAAACACTCATTACAAAGTTACTGACCTAAAAACAAAGGAAACAAAAAAGCAGCATACCAGTCAACTTTCTACTATACAGGCAGCTGGATGCTTACTACTCCTGAAGGTCTTAGCTCAGCCTTCTCAACTCTGCCTCTCTGAACACCAAAACACGCCTGCCCAAACAGCTGTGGCTGCCCCAAAGCTGCAGCCAAGTAAAGGACCAGCAGAGCACTAACCACACAAGGGCCCAGTAGCAGAATAAGCCCCTGAGCCCAAGCTGGGGCTCATATACCCCGGGCCCCATCCACTGCCCTCGGGCCCCGCCCACCGCCCTTCCCACAATCCCCTGGGAAAGGGGCAGGACCAACCCCCCCAGAAGACATAAAGGCGGCCACAGGAGCAGCAGTTCCTTTTCTGCTGCCTTAAGTGCCCAGCAGGCAAAGCACCGGCCCTTTTTATTTCCATTTGCAACTCACCTCTGGTGATTTTCTTACCATTTTTGTTTGATTTCTGTCCAGTTGTTATTGTGAAGAAGAGAGTTCTACAGGGGTCGCTTAATTTTTGCAATCTTCAGATATTTTTGTGGTTAACTGTTAATCGTGTTTTGTGGTTTTGTAAGAGTCCTGGAAACATATGGTTTCCAGAAGACTGATAAGAACTTCCGGGATCCTGGAGGACTGAAGTGCCATAGAGACACGCGTCGGAGGACTGAGGGGGCTCCTGGAGGACTACGGTGCCATAGAGATGCACGTCGGAGGACTGAGAGGGTACTTCCGGGATCCTGGAGGACTAAAGTGTCATAGAGATGCGCGTCGGAGGATTGAGGGGACTCTGGAGGACTAAAGTGCCATAGAGATGCACGTCGGAGGACTGAGAGGATACTTCCGGGATCCTGGAGGACTAAAGTGTCATAGAGATGCGCGTGGGAGGACTGAGAGGGTACTTCCGGGGCTTGGAGGACTAAAGTGCCATAGAGACGCGCGTCGGAGGACTGAGGGAGCACTTCCGGGGTCCTGGAGGACTAAAATGCCATAGAGACGTACGTCGGAGGATTGAGGGGCCTCCTGGAGGACTAAAGTGCCATAGAGACGCGCATCGGAGGACTGAGGGGGCACTTCCGGGGTCCTGGAGGACTGCGGGGCCCTGGAGATGGACACCCGGAAAACTGCCGGGCACTGACGGGGGTGCGGTAACGCGTAAGAGCCGATACTGGAGCGCCGATGGCCGCCCTCGAGGCTGGGCGGGCGGCACAGATCCCGCTCCAGGTGCCGCGGAGCTCGACGGAGTCCGGCGGTCCTGGTTCGCCCTCCGGCCGCCGCTCTCTCGAGACCGGCGCCGGACCGGCCTCCGCGAAGCCGCGCATGCGCACGAGCTGCGGAACAAATGCGCAGTGCTGCCGGGGGCGGGGCCAAGGCGGGCCGGAGGCGTGGCCAGGGAGGGCGGGAGGCGGGGCCACAGGGCACGCGCGGCTCCCCCCCTGCAGGACCGGCCTGCAGCCGCCGGGCGGCAGCACTCCCTCCATTATTTACACACATATATATGTTTAGGGAATTTGTTATCTGTTTCCGCTTATATAGAAGATCTGCTTAGACTTATACATTAACACTTATGATACAGAATATCTATTTAGACTGTCTGCTTACACATATATTTTGACAATAATATCTTTATAAATACATTTTTTAAAGTATTTTTATATTCTAGGATCTTTTATATAACATAGAAACACAGAAGCATAGAATCCTTAGAGACAAAGTTTTTTATTTTGAACTTATTTTAGATACATAAATTAATATTATTTCTCAATATATATATTTCTCATATATAAATGAGAGATTGTTCTCTATTTCAATGCCTCATGCCCATAGTTACGGGTTTTCACATTTTTTAATGCATGCCAAGAATTTTCAGACGTTTTGGGGCCGTGACCCACCTCTTTTGGGAGACCCTCACACCCCCATCCCTCACTCACCTGCTCCTCCGCTGCATCATCGCTGCTCCAATGACACTGGGGTGCCCCAAATGATGTCATCATCCCCCCCGAGACACACACACACAGACATCTTTCTATTCACCCCAAAAAATCATAGAATCTACATGGTTGGGAAGGACCTTTGAGATCATCGAGTCCAACCATACACACACCAAAAAAAGCCCCTACAATCCCTGTCACTAGAGCATGCCCTGAAGTGCCACATCTAGACGTTTCTTAAATACCTCTAGGGATGGTGACTCAACCACTTCCCTGGGCAGGCTGTGCCAGTGCCTGACCACTCTTTCAGTAAAGTCATTCTTCCTAATCTCTAATCTAAACCTCCCCTGCCGCAACTTCAGACCATTTCCTCTGGGCCTGTCATTATTCACCTGGGAGAAGAGGCCAACACCCACCTCTCTGCACCCTCCTTTCAGGGAGTTGTAGAGGGCAATGAGGTCTCCCCTCAGCCTCCTCTTCTCCAAACTAAACATGCCCAGCTCCCTCAGCCTCTCCTCATATGCCCTGGTCTCCAGACCCCTCACCAGCCTGGTCGCTCTCCTCTGGACACGCTCCAGCACCTCAATGTCCCTCTTGTACAGCGGGGCCCAGAACTGAACACAGCACTCGAGGTGAGGCCTCGCCAGTGCCGAGTACAGAGGCACCATCACTTCCCTGCTCCTGCTGGCCACGCTATTCCTGATACAAGCCAGAATGCTGTTGGCCTTCTTGGCCACCTGGGCACACTGCTGGCTCATGTTAAGCTGGCCGTCCACCAGCACCCCCAGGTCCTTTTCTGCTGGGCAGCTTTCCAGCCACTCTGCCCCAATCCTGTAGTGCTGCTTGGGGTTGTTGTGACTGAAATGCAGGACCCAGCACTTGGCCTTATTAAACCTCATACAGTTGGCCTTGGCCCATCGATCCAGCCTGTCCAGGTCTCTCTGGAGAGCCTTCCTTCCCTCCAGCAGATCAACACTCCCACCTAGTTTGGTGTCGTCTGCAAACTTACTGAGGATGTACTCAATCCCCTCATCCAGATCATTGATAATGATATTAAACAAAACTGGCCCCAAAACTGAGCCCTGAGGGACACCACTGGTGACTGGCCACCAAGAGGATTTCACCCCATTAATCACAACTCTCTGGGCACAGCCATCCAAACAGTTTTTAACCCAGCAAAGAGTACACTTGTCTATGCCATGATTCGTCAGCTTCTCCAGGAGAATGCTGTGGGGGATGGTGTCAAAGGCCTTACCAAAGTCCAGCCAGACAACGTCCACAGCCTTCCCTGCATCCAGAAGGCGGGTCACATGGTCATACAAAGAGATCAGGTTGATTAAGCAGGACCTCCCTTTCCTAAACCCCTGCTGGCTGGCCCTGATCCCTTGGCTGCCCTGCACTTGCCGTGAGAGCTCACTCAAGATGGTCCTCTCCATGATCTTTCCTGGTACCGAGGTCAGGCTGACAGGCCTGTAGTTCCCCAGATCCTCCTTATGACCCTTCTTGTAGATGGGCATCACATTAGCCACCCTCCAGTCATCTGGTACCTCCCCTGTTGACCAAGACTGTTGATAAATGATGGAGAGAGGGTTGGTGAGCTCTCCCGCCAGCTCCCTGAGTACTCTTGGGTGAATCCCATCCGACCCCATAGACTTATGTGCGTCTAGGTGCAGAAGCAGATCATTGACTACTTCCTCCTGGATTACGGGTGGGTTGTTCTGCTTTCCATCCTTATCTTCCAGCTCAGGAGGCTGAGCACCCTGGGGATAGCTGGTCTGACTATTAAAGACAGAGGCAAAGAAGGCATTAAGTATCTCGGCCTTCTTCTCGTCATTGGTTACAACTTTCCCCCCAGCATCCAGTAAGGGATGGAGATTCTCCCTGGCTGTCTTTTTGTTGATGTATTTATAAAAACTTTTTTTGTTGTCCTTAAAGTTAGTGGCCAAGTTGAGCTCCAGCTGGGCTTTTGCCTTCCTAATTTTCTCTCTGTATAACCTAACAAGATCTCTGTACTCCTCCTGAGCTGCCTGTCCCTTCTTCCAAAGGTGATAAACCCTCCTTTTATTCCTAAGTCCCATGCGAAGTTCCTTATTCATCCAGACTGGCCATTTTCCCCGCCCTTTAGACTTGTGACATTGGGGACAGCCTGCTCCTGGGCCTTTAAGGTTTCCTTCTTGAAGAGTGTCCAGCCTTCCTGGACCCCTTTGCCCTTCAGGACTATCTCCCAAGGGACTCTCTCAACCAGTGTTCTGAACAAACCAAAGTCCACCCTCCAGAAGTCCAAGGTGGAGGTTTTGCTAACCCCCCTCCTTACGTCACTACGAATTGAAAACTTGACCATTTCATGACCACTAAACCAAAGACGACCTCTGACCACCACATCTCCCACTAGTCCTTCTCTGTTTGTGAACAGTAGGTCTAGCGAGGCACCTCCCCTGGTAGGCTCACCTACCAGTTGTGTCAGGAAGTTCTCTTCCATGCACTCGAGGAATCTCCTAGGCTGCCTGCTCTCTGCTGTGTTGTATTTCCAGCAGATACCCGGCAGGTTGAAGTCCCCAACCAGAACAAGGGCTGGCGATTGGAAGACGTCAGCCAGCCGCTTATAGAACACTTCATCTGTCTCCTCATCCTGGTTGAGTGGTCTATAGCATACTCCCAGCACAAGATCACCCTTATTTGCCTTCCCCTTCATCCTTATCCATAAACACTCGACTTTATCATCACTGGAATCTACCTCTATACAATCAAAACATTCCCTAATGTACAGAGCCACACCCCCGCCTCTCCTTCCTTGCCTATCCCTTCTGAAGAGCTTATAGCCTTTCATCGCAGCATTCCAGTCGTGACAGTCATCCCACCACATTTCCGTGACAGCGACTACATCATAGCTGTCCTGCTGCACAATGGCTTCCAGCTCATCCTGTTTGTTGCCCATGCTATGTGCATTCGTGTAGATGCACTTCAGCTGGGCTACCGATTTCACTCCCATCCTTGGCCCTTTATCCCTAGGCTCATTACTAGTGGGCCTGGTTTTATTCCCCCCCCCACTTCGATACTAGTTTAAAGCCCTGTCCATGAGCCTTGCTAACTCTTGGCCTAGTACCCTTTTCCCCTTTTGGGATAGGGTTTTCCTATTCTTAGCAAGCAGGCCCAGTGTCCTGTAGATCAAACTATGATCACAGAACCCAAAGCCCTGCTGGTAGCACCAGTTTCGGAGCTAGGTGTTGATCTGTCCAATTTTCCTGTTCACCCATTCATCAGTCCCCAAAACTGGAGGGACAGAGGAGAACACAATTTGTGCTCCCGAACCCTTGACAAGCTGTCCCAAGGCCCTGAAATCTTTCTTCATTGCCCTCAGACTTCTACTCTCCAGCTCCTCACTGTCTGCCTGTAAGATCAAAAGAGGGTAATAATCGGAGGGCCGTATCAGGCCAGGAAGCTTCCTGGCTATATCCTTAACACGGGCCCCAGGGAGGCAGCAGACCTCCCTGTGGGAAGGGTCCGGCCTGCATATGGGACCCTCAGTTCCCCTCAGAATGGACCCTGCTATGACTATTGCCCTCCTCCTGCTCTTCACAGAAGCAGTCTTAATGCGTGGAGCTGGCTGCTTTGACAAGTCCCTGGATGGGGCTTTATCAGCATCCTTAGTTCCCTCATCATCTATCTCCAGAGGCCCACATCTGTTCTGTACGGGCACCTGGGGGGGCATGGGGGGTCTGGAGGGGGCTCTTCTGCTGCCCCGAGCAAGTACCTGCTTCCATTCCCCCCCCCATCCTCTCCTAGTTCCCCTCCTTCTGCCTGGTGACAAGAGGGCAGGGGATCCTCTACCTCTCGTGGATCCCCCTCCTGCTGCTTTTTCCCTAAGAATGGCAGGTGTGCCTCCACCAATCGATCTCCCTTTCACACTCCCAAACGGTCCTCAGTCTTTCCACTTCCTCCTTAAACTCAGCCACCAGGCTGAGCAGATCATTTACCTGGTCACAGCACACAAAGGCGCTGTCTTTGCTGTCCTCCTGCCAGAGTGACAGACATTCCATGCAGCCCATCGCCTGGATGGGTGCATGTCCCTCCATCAGGTCCATTTGGGTCACTTTATTCCTTTTGGCTTTGGCTACAGACCAAGTAGAGACCATGTTTTCTTTGCAGTTGACCTAGCCTGCCTGCCTGCTTGCTCTCCTCTTGTTCCTCCACTCGCAGTCACCCGTCGCACTCTGCGTGGCTGCCCGCTGCTGCTGTTGCCTCGCCGACATACACCCTCATCTGGTGCTCCCAGGTGGTTCCGTGGGTGATGCCCAGGCATTGCCCGCTCACTGCTTTTTTCCTTCCTCACAAAAAACTTCTTTTATGAGGGGGGAGTGGTCCCACTCCCCAGGAAGTGCTGGGTACCAGCCCGGGCTGGACGCTTTTCCTGGCTTTAAAAAGCTTCAAAAGCCTCAAGGTGGTAGAGGGATTACACTTGGGCTTAATTTGGTGTATGGATTGAGAAAAGGGAAAAAAGAAGAAATTGGGAAAAGGGCAGGAGAATAAAACTGCAAAGAAAAGGAATGGAAGAAAAATGAGACATGGTAGGTTTTGAGATATTTTGTGTATTCTTTGGGCACCCTGTTGTAAATGGATGCTTTCATGCCCACCTTCAAGTGAAGGCCTGTACAAGTTAAATTATTTTCAGAATGGTTGGAGATGGCGGCTGTTTTGAGGATTGCCCTATTATGTAGCATTTTTCAAGAGAACATTATCTTCTAGCTCTGCTGAAGGAGAAGCTTTAGTTTTGAAAAACAACAGGAAAGAGAATGACAGTTAAGCAATGTCTCTGCTCAGGAAAAGGCTGGGCATCGGGTTGCGGGCAGTGAGCAATTGCACCATCTATCACTCACTTTGTGTATTATTTTATTGGTATTATTGTTAATTCTTTTCCTTTGGTGTTCTATTAAACTGTCTTTATCCTAAGCCACTAGTTTTACCTCTTTCTTCTGATCCTCCTCCCCATCCCACCGGGGTGGTGGGTGGGTGACGAGCGAGCGAGCGGACACATAGCACTTGGCTGGTGGCTGGGGCTAAACCACAACAGTCCTTTTTGGTGCCCAAAGTGGGGCTTGAAGGTATATCACATCCCCTGCCACACGCCAGCCTCTGGGAAAATTGAACGATACAATAGACTGCTAAAAACTACATGGAGAGCAATGGGTGCTGGGACCTTAAAACATTGGGACACACATTTAGCAAAAGCTACTTGGTTAGTTAACACCAGGGGATCTACCAAGGGAGCTGGCCCTGCCCAATCAAAACTCCCACACACTGCAGAAGGGCATAAAGCCCCCGTGGTGCACATGAAGAACATGTTAAGGAAGAGAGTTGGGGTTAGTCTTGCCTCAGGCAAAGGCAAACCCATCTGTGGGATTGCTTTTGTTCAGGGACCTGGGTGTGCTTGGTGGACAATGGAGAAGGATGGGAAAGTCCGATTTATACCTCAAGAGGATTCGATTTTGGGTGAGAATAGCCAATGAATTAAATTGTATGATATTACTAAAATACCAATATGTGTCGTCACTACTACAGTTGCTATATGCTATATCAATGGTATTCTAGTAAGAATCACCCAAACCAATGAAGGATGAATTTTGATGAAACCGAACAAAGTGCAGCAGTGATGGAACCAGAACCAGCTTCAGCAACTGGTGCCCGGCAACCTTCCCAAGATTGACATCTTCAACCTGCGGACTGTGCGCATGGGCTGGGCCAGATACACTAGCTGCAAGCTCCAGATGCAGCATGCAACGATCCAACACTACACACTATCTCTCCTGCCCTGAAAGACTAACAACAGGCGGAGCCCAAAGTCATGGACTAAATGAACTCAATGGACATATTAGAGGGATGGCCCATTGACTAAGGGAATGATATCTATGTGATAGATTTATATAGAATTGTCTAGGTTGGAAGAGACCTTTAAAATCATTGAGTCCTATCAACCTAACACTGACAAAAACACCACTAAACCACATCCCTCAGCATCGCATCTGCCCGGCTTTTAAATCCTTCCAGGGATGGTGACTCCACCACTGCCCTGCTGGGCAGCCTCTTCTAATGTTCCTTTTGGTGAAGAAATTTTTCCTAATATCCAATCTAAACTTCCTCTTGTGCCATGTCCTGTTCCTTGGGAGAAGAGCCTGACCCCCCCTGGCTGCCCCCTCCTTTCAGGGAGCTGCAGAGAGCGAGGTCTCCCCTCAGCCCCCTTTTCTCCAGGCTGAACACCCCCAGCTCCCTCAGACGCTCCTCACAAGACTTGTGCTCCAGACCCCTCACCAGCTCCATTGTCCTTCTGTGGACACGCTCCAGCACCTCAATGTCTTTCTTGTCATGAAGGGCCCAAAACTGGACATAGGGCTCGAGGTGGGGCCTCACCAGTGCTGAGTGCAGGGGGACGGTCACTGCCCCAGTCCTGCTGGCCACACTGTTCCTGATACAGGCTAGGATGCTACTGGCCTTCTTGGCCACCTGGGCACACTGCTGGCTCATATTCAGCCGGCTGTTGACCAACACCACCAGATCCTTTTGTGCCAGGCATCGCCAAGCCTGTAGCACTGCATGGGATTGGTGTGACCCAAGTGCAGGACCCAGTCCTTGGGCCTTGTTGAATTTCATACCACCAACCCTGGCAATACATATATATCTATATACATACACAAAGTCAACGACAGGAAGAGTTGTGGTGATTAATTGAAAAGTGTAAGACCTGGCATGATATAGATGGTACAGAATAAGGGGTGGATACTGTCCTGATTTCAGCTGGGACAGAGTTAATTTTCTTCCTAGTAGCTGCTGTGTTTTGGGTTTATTATGAGAATAATTCTGCTAACGTATTGTTTTAGCTGTTGCTAAGTAATGCTTATATTTAGTCAAGGACTTTTTCAGCTTCCCATAGAATCTCAGAGGGAGCATAGACAGGACAAGCTGGCCAAAGGAATATTCCATTCCATAGACATCATGCTCAGTATATAAATAGGGCATGGCCAGAGGGCAGGAATCCACAAATTGCTGCTCTGGACGAGTTGGGCAATCAGTCATCGGATGGTGAGTAGTTGTATCACTTACCTTTTATATTGTTTTACCATTATTATTATTTTCTCTTTGTTACTGTTCTATTAAACTGTCTTTATCTGAACCCATCAGGATATTTTTCCTTTTTTTCCTCCCTCTTCTCCATACCCTACTGGGGGGTCAGGGGGTGAGGTGGTGAGTGAGTGAACAGCTGCATGGTGCTAGTTGCCGGCTGGGGTTAAACCATGACAGTTTATTACAAAAACCTCAAAGCCAGTTACAACTACAATGGCTGCTATAAGAACAAAAGGACTACTATTCACGGCAGCATCATGAACTACAAGAAGCTTTCCATTTAGTCCCAGGCACTACTAACTTGCCTTTAGGTATCTCAGGTACTATACTGAGACAGTAATCACCTTTTAAGCACATTTGCAGAGAAAGGACATGCCTGGAAGGAAGTGCAACAAGTCTGATCTGTTGCTTTCTTTGCCAAGACAGATAGAAACTCCAGCCACTTGTGTCCACTGCTTACATCTTCTGCAAGGTACCAGAATGGCCTTTCTGCCCAGCTTGCTGGTCTGCAAGCCCAAGATAATTCTATCTTGGTCTTAACCTTAAAGGAAATAGGGAACAAAGCATTTTGTTTCCTGAATTAAAAAAAAGGCAATTTATTCTAATCCCATTAAAGATAGAAAAATTAGCTTTTAACTTCCATTCTGTAAATTAATGGAAGACACAAATTAGAACAAGAACTAAAGGTAGCAATCCTAAATGTAACATTCTGTATTTACAGAGGGATGTCAGCATTCGTTGAGTTTCATCTATAGGTTTTTGCACCGCTGCAAGCTTGTGCGAGACGAACCTGGAAAGAAAGAGAAATTAATCGGTACTCTTAAGAGACAACGTTACACCCCACAACGGTTCACAGCTTCTGCCTGAAGTAGAAGACGCTTTCATGTTGATTCAGTTTTTCAAAACATTGACAAAGCTTTGGGACAACAGTTCTTTTTCAAGAAGCGTACGGTTTATCCGCAGTTTGTATTAAGCTAGATGTGATGTAGCTACTCCCTCTTCTTCCATTCTCAGTTCATGCTTCTTCTTGACCAGTGACATGAGCCAAAATACAAGACAACGAGGGGAAAATAAGAAGTTTCTATTACAGCTCAACAGTCCAGTGACTAACAACAGAGTGCCAACACTGCCTTACAACTTCAGGTTATGATCCACAGAAATACATAGACTTACTGATAGCTTCTTCACAATTCCTTGGGCCTCCGGATTCAGATGAAGAAGATTCTTCTTGGTCAAATCACTTGCTGCTAAACGAATGCTCTGTGAAAAAAACCCCAAATCTTAGGTTTTCTGTTTGGCCAGCTGTAGTAGCCGGAAGCATGGGGGAAAAATAAAAAATCCAAGCATACTAGGAGACCACATACAGGCAGAGAACTACATTCAGCGTGACCAGAAGCTCAGGTCATACCTTCCTTGCAGTGCATTAACACATTACTGCCAGCAGAAGTTACTTTACAGAATCACACAGAATGATAGGGGTTAGAAGGGACCCCTGGAGATCACCTAGTACAATCTCCCTGCCAGAGCAGAGCATACTTTAAATGTTACTTAAATGGACAGCAAGTTGTCATCCCACATTCTGCTTGGAGCAGCTCCCACTTTGAACTAAAAATCTTCCAAGGTTCTCTTTAAGCTAGATCAATCCCCTGGTAAACTGCAGTGGCACAACTAAAGAGACAAGAGTGGATGACATGAAACTGCTAAGGGCCCCAAGAAGTTACAACCTATCCCTTCAGCAGAGATTTTACAGATTAAAGTTTCTGATTTACCTCCCCTCCTCCAACAGGGACTGTAATGAAGATATCGTTGCTGTCAGCAAGGGGGCTGCCATTGGCAGAGATGGTGTAAACACGTTCATTTACTGCAGGTATGCGCAAACCAGGTGTCTTGAAAATTCTGAAACAAAAAGTTATCAGTAAATAATTTCACTGCAATTCCTCAAAGCACTTTGACTAAGAGTCTTTCATTTCAGGTTCAAAGAGCCACTAAGGACTATGTTGCAAATCCATGACGGATAAATACATAAAGCAACTGGAAAGGCACTCCCCGTATGAGAGGTTAACAGAGACGTTCAACAGAATACAAACCTGGAATCAAATTTGGGTGTGACCATGGAGGAACCTCCTGGAGCACAGAGATCAACAATTCTACCAGTAGCTGGCGTGATAAAGTTGTTTTTACTTGATCTGTTAAAGGGAAATAAGTAAACATATCCTCATAACAATACCTTTAACAAATATACAAGCACTATCTTATCAAAGACTTGAATGAGGTTATCACCACAGAAAACCAGAGCTTCTTACTAATCAAAGGTAAACCCCAAAGCTAGGAATAGCTGGTCATCACGGGAGAGGAAGTTGTCCATCTTTCATTCACTGTCAGATCACTGATTTTTTTCCTATAGCATGGCACAACCACATCAATCAGCCTACTAAGCCATATTCCATTCTATTTAGGAGTTATATTAGCACTATACACTTATTCTCCATTTCTGAGATTCAGTGAAAAAGATATCCCCTATTACCTTTTACTCATGCGCTTCACTCTCGCTGAAGGAGCTCTTCTGCTCCTGGACGCTGGCACTTTTTTAGTGGATGCCTTCACCTGAAACACACATTACTCACCAAATCAGTTACTTCACTATCCACGTGACAGCTGAGTCCACAATGAAAAAACACTTCCATACAAAATGTTTGTCTCAATAGGCTCCTTTTTATGGCAGAAGAGTCCAGAAACAAACACCATACAAGCTTCTGTGACCTTCCCCTGTCGCTAGGCCTTTCAGGAAGCAATACCTGTTTTGAAGTCCCCCTCAAAGTATCCTGGACAGCTATATTATCAGAGACATCACTTCAGAAAGTAGGTTATACATTGGGAATGAAGTCATCACGAAGAGCAGCTATTTACCTTTTTAGTTCTGGGATTAATGTTTTCAGCTTCTGGCTCTGGAAGACACTGGCTATCATGTTTTTGCGTTGCTAGAGGAAGCAAAGGAGGCTCCCCTTCTTCTTCAATAGCTTCAATATCCTGTTTAGATTTTTCCACTAGAAAGAGAAAGCATTATCTAAGTTGAAAATAAATAACTTTACATTATTAGTTAGCAGCTGAGGTAAACAGTAAACAATTACAAGCATTTTTGACAACAATTTGCTTCTGAAGTCCAAATTCCAATGTAATCCTGACAGATTACTGAGTGGACAGAGCACTATCTTAAATTATTTTGAAAGGTTTAATAAAATTAAGATGAGCTACTGCAGATAGTAGAGATAAACATAGGATTATTTTCCTGTCTTTAAATATATTGAAGGGTGTAAGGTAAGAACCGAATTATTATTTGCAGTATGTAAATCATGGCATGCTTTCATATCACTGAACTCATCACAATGCTTAAAACAAACTGACCTTTCCTGATGATTTTTAAAGGAGTCTGGATAACTTCTGCTGTTAGCTTGTTTATTTCTGTTATTTCCAAGGCTGCCTAAAATTAAAAACGGTCACAACACCATTAGGATTATTGGTAGCACATAGTTCTGAGAAATCCAAGTGGTAGAGCAAATCCCTTACTATTTTACAGCAAGAATACCTCCGTGTTTTCTGCTGTGCTCAAACTAGGACCTTTCATGTTGTTCTGAAGGTGACAACAACAGGTGAGGTCTGCGTGCTGTTCAGGACTAACGTGCCTTATTTGGCAGCTGCAAGTACACTTCACTGCTGCCCTGCTGCTCAACCGATTCAGAAATGCTTTAATTTTCTGAAAAATGTGTATGCTGTCAGGGATCTGGGAGTGAAATCAAGCGGGTACGGAAAGACCAACAAGGAGCAGTATAAGCAGGCACGTCCTATATTAGATACAACAGACATCGCTTACTAGTAAGTCTTAAAGCAGCATTTGTGAAAGTATTTATCTATTCTGCTATTACAATGCTTCTACAGACTCAAGAAACCCTTCGTTTTCTATGGAGGTACACAACACGATCGGGAAAGTTTAATGTTTATGTTAGAAACCCACCGTTGCTGCTTCTTCCAACACCTTTGTGCTTCCTCCTTTAGCTAAAAAAGAAAACATTTTTAAAAAATCAATACATATCTGAGACAGCCCATGCAATGCAGGTAGACGTACTTTAACACGTCACCACTAGGGTGCAAAAAACCAGCACAAACTAGTTTTCTCGGCAGCGAGTGAGCGGCCTCAGACAAAGAGAGCGGCACTTCCTAACAGCCCAAGAGATTCCAGACAGAGGAGCCCCCGGCTGCTCCTGTACTACCCTTGGGTTCCTTACCCCAGGGAAAACACGCCCCTGACCGCCCGGCACCGCCCGCCCCGTACCGAAGTACTCGACCCAGTTCATCTCGCGGATCTCCGGCGGCAGCCGCAGGATCTCCATGTCGTACAGGTGCTCCACCTCCTTGATGAGGCGCTCCCCGTCCGCCCGAATCTGCTCGATCCGCCGTTCCACTGCGGGGACGCGCACGGCTCAGTAACGGCTCGGGGCTAGGGCTCGGGGCCCGCTCCCCGTCCCCACCCCGCTCCCGCCGGCCGCGGCCTACCCTCTCGGTCGAAGTCCTTCAGGAAGGCCGCCAGCTTCCTCTTGCGCGCGCTCACGCCACCCTTCTTCCGTGCGGGCGCCATGGCGGCGGTGTGGGGGGCTGGCGGCGGTGTGGGGGGCTAGCGGCGGTGTCTGGGGCCGGGGTTGGGGTTGGGGTCGGAGCCGGGAGCGCCGCCGCCCGCCGCGCGTTCAAACCCAACCGCCGCCGCCGCCCGGCCAATCAGAGCCTGCCGCCGCCTGGCCAATCGGGTCCCGGCGCAGCGCAATGACGTCACGGGACTGTGTCCCGCTCCCGGTCCGGCGGGCCGCTATGGCGGCAGCAGAGGCGCTGGCAGCGGCGCTGCGGGAATGGGCGGCAGCGGCGGCGCGGCAGGACGCAGCCTGGCGGGCGGCGCTGGACGCCTGCGCGCCGCTGTTGGGCTCGCTGGCCGGGCTGGCGGCGCAGATGCGGGCGGGGCAGCGGCTGGCGTGGGGCGGCTCACCGCTGGGGGCCTTCGGCGAGCTGCAGGCGCGGCTGTGGTGGAAGCAGCGCGGCGCGGCCGAGGCGCTGCTGGAGCAGCTCGGCAGCCGGCGGTAAGGCGGCGGCGGGGCCGGGCCGGGCCGGGCTGGGGTCGCGGGTCTGCAGCTGAGCGCCATCTGCTTTGTCGCGCAGGGCGGAGCTGCGGGACGTGCGGGACGCCGTGGGGGCCGGCGTGGCTGGCATCCTGCGGCTGTACGAGGAGCGGGCGGCGGAGCTGGGCCTGGCGGCGTCCCTGCAGCGCGGGCCGCGCAGCCCCTCCCTGGCGGATGCGCTAGAGGGGCTGCAGGACGTGGAGCGTTACTACCGGCACCTGTATCCTTCCGCGGCGGGTCTCTCCGGGCAGCGCTGGCGGACGCCTTTTTCTCTTTGTCGTCCTTACCGGGCATGAAGGTACCTGGAGAGCAAGCTTCTCCTTCTCCGCATCAGCTGTGACAGCCTGCCAGACATGGAAGCCCTCCCACAGTCTTGGGAGAGAATTTTGGAGCGCTACAAGGAAGACGTTGTTCAAGGTAGTTCCACTTCCAGCAGACCCTTCCTTGAGCTCTCAGCGCTGGAGGCCGAAGGTCTGGCTCTCACGTAGGCCCGGTGCTGCTTGCTATGTTTTTCTCAGTAGCAGTGGGTGACCTTGTTCAGTTTGCACTTGATCTTTGTGACCTGCTCTGAGATCTTGTAAATGACTTCAGTTGTAAATACTCACCATCACACCCTGGGCATAGCTGGAAGCAACATCCTTCCTCACAGTGTAACAAGGAGCATAGTGCTCCATTTCACTTGGTCTGCTAAGTTAGCTTTACTTACGTTTTTCTTTATTGTTTTTAGAAACAAGTTAATTTTTTGTGGGTACAGAATACAGATAAAAACATTAAGCTAATGGGGCTATTTTTTTCCTTCCAACTCAGATACACTTCTTAAGATCTCTCTGTTTGTGGACAACCACCGGGAGCTGTACTGCTCACCAGGCTCCTGACAGCGAACAGGAGGGTCTGATGTTGAACAGCTTCTGCGAGAGTCTGGTATGTTCCGAGATGACCACGACAGGGATGGTGGATTGAGGAAGCTTAACCGGTGCTTTTTGGAAGCTGAATGAGTTGGGTACTTGGCCTCAGTAGAAAATGCTTGGACTGTTTCATTTTCAAGTGGAAATGGACTTGGTGTCTGAAGAGGCTGAGCTGAACAAGCCATGAAGATAAAAGGGTATCATCTTCAGCTACAGAAGTCATCTTTTCTTTGGTCTGCCATGGATATTTTTGTATACTGAAAAAAATGTTGTGACTTACTAACTTGAGGTCTGCTGCAAATAAGCAAGCATAACATAAGGCACAACAGGCTGATACCATGTAACAAATATGTTTAGGTACCATCCTTACAAATAAATAAAAGATGTCAAAGCAGATCTGGCACAGGAATAGTTTCAGGAGAGAGTGCATAGACTGTCCTGTACTTCACAGAATGACGGATGAGAAGGGTACCACTGGTGCTGGTTGTTTTATAGCTGCCCCAGGGAACCTACACCCAGGTGCAGGTGTGAGGAGAGGGATCTCCTGTCTGGGGGAGGCCAGGGGCTGCAGGTGTCCACTGTGGGGGGGGCCCAGGGAGAGAGGCCAGCAGTGGCCAGGGAACCCCCCTCAGGGTGTGGGGCAGGGGGCTGCAGGCATTCCCCCTTGGGGGTGGCTAGGGACCCGCTCAGGATGGGGCGGGGCAGGGGCTCAAGGGTGCAGGCAGAAGAGCCCAGTAGCAGTGGGGAGAGGGGTCGAGGTGCCCAGGGTGCAGACCGCAGCTCGGGTAGATGGAGAGGGGCTGGGCAGCACTGGTAGGGCTGGGTCTCCCTGCCAGAACAAAGGAGAGGGGCTGGGAGCCACCATGGGGTGCAGGATGGTACTGGGACTTAACAGGGAGTGCGGGGAGAGGGGCTAGGAGTGCAGACCCCCACTGGGATGTAGAGAGTGGCTGGGGGTTGCAAGGTCAGCCCCATCCTCAGGGCACTGGGGGCTGTTCCTGGGGGTTCTCACCCAACCTGTGAATTCACCCATGTGACAGGGACTTCTGGGGGCAGTGTGTGTGTTGGGGTACAAAATCCCCCAGGGGAGACAACCCAGCAGGACATAGCCAGCTCACAGCACAGGACCCAGCCAAGGGACCCCAGTCCCACACACACCCTCAGCCCACCCGTGTGCCAGCTGGAGGCAGGGCTGGGCAGACAGCCCAGCTCAGCCAGGACCGCCTCCCCCCCGAGTTTCACCTTGAGCTCCTGGACAAGATTACGGAGATGTGGCCAGTGCATCTGCAAGTTGTGGAGCTGGTCCCTCTGCTCTCCAGCTGCTGCTCCTGGGCAGCTGCCCGTGGCCGCAGCTCAGTGCCTGCCCACGCCAGCACCAGCCACGCCCGCCAGGAGGGAAACAGCAGTGGTTGCTGGGGGGGTGGAGTTGAAAAACAGCCCCAGCAGGGGGGAAAAACTGACCCTGGTGGGGGAGAAAAGTGAACCCCACTTATGGCAGGGGGGGCAAAAAACAGCCCCCATTGTGGTGGGGGACAAAACCCGCCACCAATTGTGCGGTGCTGAGATGCCTCCACTTCCCCACATGGGACTTTGGGTGTGAATGTGGAGCAATTGGTGCAAAATCAGGGACCCCTCTCCGCAACAGGGACCGGTGCACAGAGACCCCCCCCCTTGCAATGAGTGCAGGTGTGCAAGGAAACCCATGCAACAGGGACTGGGGTTGTTACAAAGAAGTTTGATGAACTGTGTTCTTCTCTCTGAAGAGCCCTGTTCGCATGAGCAGCTCAGCACCAGCAGCTGAAGGAGGTGAAGCCTCAGGCCACAGAAGCTGATTGAGCGTAAACCTTCTGATAAAACTGATGCTGCAAACACAGAACTTGCTGGATCTGGCAGATGGGAGTGGAACGAAGAAGAGAAGGATGAAGGAAACATTTCATAGAATCACCGAATGGTTTGGATGGGAAGGGACCGTTAAAGACCATAGAGTCCAGCCCCCCTGCCCTGGGCAGGGACATCTTCAACGAGATCAGGTTGCTCAGAGCCCCCGTCCAACCTGGCCTTGAACGCCTCCAGGGATGGGGCAGCCACAGCTTCTCTGGGCAACCTGGGACAGTGTCTCACCACCCTCAGTGTAAAACATTTCTTGCTTTAATCTAGTCTGAGTCTCCCCCCGTCTAGTTTAAAGCCATTTACCCTTTGTCCTATCGCTGTTGGCCCTGCTAAAAAGTCTGTCCCCATCTTTCTTATAAGCCCCCTTCAAGTACTGAAAGGCCACAAAAAGGTCTCTCCAGAGCCTTCTCTTCTCCAGGCTGAACACCCCCAACTCCCTCAGCCTGTCCTCGCAGCAGAGGGGCTCCAGCCCTCCAACCATTTTTGTGGCCTCCTCTGGACCTGATCAAACAGGTCCAATCCCAAGACCATGAGATCACTTCAGAAGAGCTCAAACCCCGTAAGAAATCAAGAGACCACCGACCAGAATTAAGGGATTGGACTTGGACTTGGGGATCAGGTGATGGGTGGTATGGGTACAACTGATGCGATCTGGGTTAGGGGTCCCTCTCCGGAGGGATCCAGCTAGAGCTGTCTAATCAAAGAGGAACTTGAAACCTTCCCTCAGACCTGACATTAACTATTGGGATCCCAGGGTTGGACCCTGTTAGGGCGCCCAGCATTTGTAAATCCATAACAGCGTGCAGGAACCTCCCCCTGCAATGGGTGTGGGTGTGCCAGGGCCCCGGGGTGCAAGGACCCCTGTGCAACAGGCGTGGATGTGCAGGGACGCCTGTGCAACATGGAGCTGGTAGCTTGCACACAGGTAGCATGCAACAGGGTGCTGGTGTGCAGGAAGCAGTACACAACAGCTTTATGGTGTGCAACAATGCCTGTGCAACAAGGAGCAGGTGTGCAAGGATGCCTGTGCAACGGGGAGCGGGTGTGCAAGGACACCTGTGCAGTGCAGTGCAGTGCTGGCATGCAGGGAAGTGCGGAAAGGGGTGTGTGCCACCCAGCGTGCAAGGGGGTGCATGCAGACCAGTGTGGAATGAGGTGCTGGGACAAAGCTCTGCGTAGAGCAGGATAGCCATGTGCTGGTGCAACCGAAACCCCAGTGGACGCAGAAACTCCCACGTGCACCTGGGACGATTGTGCAACACAAACACTGGTGTGCACAAAAACCCTTGTGCATCAGGAATAATTGTGCAAGTGCAGCTCTACACACCGCTGCTCAGAACAACAAGGTTCCATCGTGCCACTTGCACAGACCCCCATGCCAGGCAGGGGGGCAGATCGAGAGCAGGTTCCCCCAAAAACATGCGCAGAGCGGGATTAGGGATCTGCAGAAACGCCTTTTATTTTGTTGTGGTTTTTTTTTTTTTTTTTAAAAGAGAGAATACATCTCCTGTGTGCTTCCAACCCCCCCTGCCACCTATGGAGATGTTGGGGACGAGGATGTTTTGGGGGTCATCAGCCACCTGGGGGGAGCACTCACCCTGTAGCAGCTGGTCAGGGTGTCCCCACATCCCCTTCCCAGTCCCTCAGGGGGGCGATACCTGTCACAGGAACCCGTCACAGCTCGGGTGTGGCGTCACCGTCGGCCTGTCCCGGTGGCACGGGCAGGCGGAGCTCAGCGTCATGGCGGCTGAGGGCAAAGAGACGGCCGACAGCCAGCAGCGCTAGCAGCGCAACGGCTGCACAGATGCCAAACATGCTCCTGGTACCTGTCTGACGGTCGCTGTCATGGAGAATCAGCAAACCCAGACAGGCCAGTAAGTTCAGGGGGAGGCGAAACCAGTTCATCACCCCCAGGCGATCCTTCTCCGGCACTACTTTCCGTCGGAGGAAACCCATGGCTGGGAAGTAGAGCCCACAGGAGAGTTCGATGAGCAGGAAGGCGAGGAAGGACTCGGCTGGGCTCTCCTGGCCAGGGTTTGTGGAGAAGGTGAGCATGAAGAGGGAGAAGAATACCAGGAGGACGGCGAGGGAGAGGAGGTGGACAGGCTGGAGGTGGTACCTCTTGGAGACAGCCAGGTGGTAGAGCGAGGAGCCCAACATACTGGCGGCCATGAAGCCAGAGAAGACGATACCCAAGGGAGCACCGTGGGGGTCCAGGACAGGGGTCCAGAGGAAGATGAAGATGTAGATGACACTTTCAAACAGAGCCTGGATGGTGCCTAGGAGAAGGATGCGCCGGTCGGAGAGGAGGCACTTCAAACCGTCACCACAGGTTTTGGAGAAAGCCCGCTTCTTTCCGTAGTTTTCATCCCAATTTTTCACGGCAAAGACCCCAGACAGCACCAGTAGGGGAATGGAGACCATGAACGGGGCCACTGGGCCCAACCCCAACCACTCAGCAAAGAAATCAGCTGCTCCCCCAGCCCCCACAGCAATGATGTTGTTCCAAAAAGCCGCCCGTGAGAAGGTGACAGCAATCCACTCAGTTGGAAAATCGTACCGCTCCACATGCTCGTGGACGTACCATGCCTCGAAGGCGGAGAAAAGCAATGCTGTGGACAACCCCCCTAAAACTCTCCCCGCCACCAGCACCAGATAATCCCGGGAGAGTTTGGTCAAACAACAAATTGAGTAGGTGAAAGAAAAAAGGACGCAGGATTTTTTCCGACCCAATCGATCTACTAAAGAGGAGGAAACCAACCCAAAAAGGACGCTGGAGGCGAAGCCGCAGACATAGAGGATAGCGATCTGTCCCTCCAGGAAGCGGTAGTGCTGGTAGAGTTTGTAGAGGTAGGGTCCCTGCAGCCAGTCGGCGGCCAGTGCCAGCAGATAGACACAGTAGTAGCCACGCTGGAAGCGGCGGAAGGCCGGGTTGGCATGGTGGGGGGCGGCAGAGGGGCGGGAGCGGCAGGCAGCCAGCTCCAGCACCAGGCAGGCAGCCAGGAGGAGGGTGCAGGCGAAGTAGGAGGCGAGGAGCATGGCGGAGGGGAGCTCATCAGCATTGCTGGGGTTGGCGGGGGCTGCGGAGGTCCTGTTGGGGGGGGACCAGGAATCAGGTCAGACAGGCCTGTGGTTTGGACGGGGGCTCCTGGGGGATGGTGCCTCCCCCCAGCTCACCCCAAAAGGCTCCTCTGGCTTCGTTGGCCCCCACCGACCACCCCCATCAACCTGCTCCCCTTGGCAGCCCCCTCCCCATCGAGCAGTTCCCCTCACTTGCCTCAGACCCCTCAGATCAACCCTTACAGCCCCTATACATCCCCCCTGCCGTATACCCTCGGCCTTGCCCCATAACCCCCCCAACACAGTACCCCCAGCCCTAAACATCGCCCCTCAGTACTCCCCAGGCCTGACCCATACATCCCCACGGCACAGCCCCCACAACCCGCCGCCCCATATCGTCCCACAGCTCTAGGCCCCACGAGGCCCCCCTCGAAGACCCCACAGCCCCGGGCCCCCCGGGCTCGCATGCCCCCCAAACACCCACACGCACTCAAAGGCCCCTCCCGGTCCCATACGCCCCCTAGACCCCCACATGCACTCCGCAGCCCCGCCCCCATACGATCCCCACCGTCCGCACCTGCCCCTCAGCGGGGCGAGCAGCCGTGCGCGCCGGCGCCTCCACACTTCCGCTTCCGCCCGGCCCCAGCCGCTGCCGCGGTGGCCGCCGCCATCTTGGCCCGCATCATGTGACGCGGGCCTGCGATCGCCCTGCTTCCCCGGAGGGGACGTTTCCGCTTTCTGTCACCCTTGCCCCCAAACAGCGGGTGCGGGCGGGGGCTGTGCGGTGTCTGTGGGGCGTAGGTGCCTATAGGGCCCTGCATGGGGTGTCTATAGGGTGTCTGCGGGGCAGTGGTGACTATAGGGTCCCTCACGGGGGGGGCTGTGGAGTGTCTATGAGGCAGTGGTATCTATAAGGCCCCGCACAGGGTGTCTATGGGCTGTCCATAGGGTATAGGCCCCACACAGGTTGTCTATGGGCTGTCTATAGGGTATCTGTGTAGCAACAGTGCCTATAAGTACCTGTACAGGTTTAGGATGCCTATGGGGCAGTGGTGCCTATAGGACCCCTCACAGGGTGTCTGTAGGGCAGCAGTACCTATAGGTTGCAGGTTGTCTGGGGGTGTCTATAGGATGCTTGTGGGATGGCAGTGCCTACAGGGCCCCTCACAGGGAATCTGTGGGGTGTCTACAGGTCAGTGGTACCTGTAGGGACTGGTATGCGGTGTCTGTGCAGTGTCTATAGAATCATAGAGTCATTTAGGTTGGAAAAGCCCATTCAGATCATTGAGTCCAACCATCAACCTGACACTGCCAAGGGATGGCGTCTCCACCACTGCCCTGGGCAGCCTCTTCCAATGCTTGATAACCCTTTCCATGAAGAATTTTTTCCTTTGTCACTAACACCACCACATTTTCATCTGGACAGCAAATCCCACCCTAAAGACTAATCAGAAAATGCCTCACAGAGCATTCAGGACAAGGGTAAAAATTTGCAGCTAGGTAATATTTTTTAATGATGTAGAGTAGACATGTTTTTGTAATGCAGAGCACTTAACCACTTGGCACTGTTGCATTTAGTGAGACCAAATATTGCCGTGACCATAGGCCTGACACCAGATGCACGAGCAGCCTGTTTGCTGTAGGTCTGAACGTGTTCAAAAGCAGCAGTCAGGCGCATGAATAGTATGGCTTATTTTTATGCAACATGTACAGATTACTGGTGATAAATGCGCCAAGCTGCAGAATAGCTATGTAGCTTTAAAGATACAATTGCAATCACAGGCTTGATTTCCTGGGTAAGCACTTGGTGTGGCTGAGTCGCAAATCTTACCAAAAGGTGTCCCTTTTAGGGGGGACAAACCCGTTGATCCGTCCCTATGATTTGGCATTCAATTCTTATCCCTTAATTAGGTATGAAATTGGGGCAATATTTATAATCCTATTGTGCAAAGTGAGTGGGTGGGACTGTGGTCAAGGCATCGTTCCTCATGGTTGTACTGTTAGCTGTTGCACAAAACATTTCTTGTGAAAAGTGGAAGAATGGGACAGCACGGCCCCCACCCCAGTGTTGTTCCTACCCAGTGTCACAGCAACACAAACCACTGGATCTTCACCCAGTTTCTGTGTCTGTTCTGGACACCAGGTGTTTTTCAGCTTTGCTTCTGTTTTTGCTTCCAACAGGCACATCACTCGAATTCCCACTCTATTCCCACCCTATTGCACATCTCCTAATGCCTGCACACAGTTTCAGTCTCCCAAAACCAACTCCAGCTCTCCCCACACTAAGGACCAGCTGCATTCCACCCTCCCAGCCTCCCCCACATGCAGTGCAGCCCCAGGACTTAGCTATGCTCATGCTGCAAACCAGAGTTCATCCTACACGGCCAGCCACAGATCTGTGTGGAGCTCCCAGCTGTGACATGCCTTCAACTGCCAGACCAGGCTTCAGCACCTGCAAAGGTGGTGTCCAGAAGAATTTGTGAGTGGCCATGACAATGCACAGCCCTACCAGCAGCTCCTGCTCTTGGCATGACTTGGACAGGGCTACCGAAGGGGCAGGTGTGGGGGTGTTTGGGAGCCTTGGGGCAGTCTTTCGGGGTGTTTGGGGACCAGAGGGACCTTTGGGGCAGCATCAGGGAGTGATTTGGGCCCCTGGGATAGGGCTTGGAGGGGTTGGCAGGATGATGGTAGCTTTAGGGCATGACAAGGGGCTCTAAGGCACAGCACAGAGGGGTTTGGGGGCCAGAGGAAATTCTGGGACAGCATTTGGTGACAGGAAGTATTTGGGAGCCCTAGGGCAGGGTTTGGGGGTGTCTGGGTCAGGCTTTCAGGGTCCTTTTGCAGCATCTGAGGGTGTTTCAGGGTTGTTTAAAACTTTGGGGCAGGGTTTTGGGGGTGTTTGGGGGACCTGAGCTGGAGGTGGTTTTGGTCCTGTGGTAGCTTCCTGTCAAGGTTTGGGAGTGTTTGGGGCAGGGTTTAGGGGCCGTAGAACAGGGTTTGGAAAGTGTTTGGAAGTGTGGTGGGTTGACCCCAGCTGGCAGCTAAACTCCCACCCAGTCGCCTGCTCGCTCTCCCACAGTGAGATGGGGGAAAGAATCAGAAGGGCAAAAGCAAGAAAAACTCATCTGTCGAGATAAAGACAGTAAGTGATGGGGAAAAAAAGAAATTAAAAACAGTGATACAAATGGAATCACTCACTGCCAGCAGAACAATGCCCAGCCAGTGTCCAAGCAATGAGTAATTTGGAACAGCCCCCCCCAAAACCCTCCAATTTTATTGCTGAGCGTGCCGTTATATGGCATGGAATATCTCTTTGGTCAATTTGGGACAGCCGTTCCAGCTATGTCCCCTCCTAACCACTTGCCCACCTCCAGCCTATTTGGTTGGTGGAGGTGAGGCGGGGGGGAGGGGACGTAGTGAAAAACAGAGAAGGCCTTAACTTTGTGCAAGCACTGTTCGGCAACACAGGAAACACTGGTGTGTTACCAAGACTGTTTTGGTCACAGATCTTAAACCACAGCAACATGCGAGCTGTTACGAGTTAACTCCATCCCAACCAGACCCAGTACATGGTGTCAGTGAAAGATCTGGGGCAGGGCTTAGGGTTCTAAAGGTTTGTCCTGAGTTGTTATTATATAGAGCAGTTAAAGCAAGCAAAACAAGATGAAGACAAGTTAGGACACAACTAAGCCATCTAGCCGTGAAAAATCTTATTGTAGGCATTACTGGTTGTTCCAGGTAAAAAGACCAAAATAAAACTCATAAAAGCCAAGTGAGATTTCATGCAGACATTGGGGCCCTGCTAGCAATGGCAATGCCGCATTGACACAACTACTGGTCACTGTTCTTCCCCTCTGCTAGTCTATGAATCGTGGGTTAGTGCTCACAAGTCCAGTAAGGACGCTTAAACCTTCCTATGACTCCAGGCTTCTAACCGGGATCAAGCCAGGAACCTTCATGGAAGCATTTGTGTTCTTGCCACTGTGCTGACTTGTAAAGGTCTAAGAATGGCACTCTGTAGTTCTTCATGTACAGTTATTCCCCGATGTTTTAAATACCTAGGATTAATACAATTTATAAAGGCACCGATACTATTACTGTAGGGTGTAAAGCCAAGCTAACATTTCTGCAACTGCAGAAAACCTTTCTAACAGAGTGAACCATATATACCAATGGCTACAGCTAAAGGCTATCAGCTGCTACTAAGAGATGTTTTTCGGGCAGGCTGCACATCTCAAGTCCTTCATCTTGCTTTAGAGTCTCCTTTGTGGCATTATAACTTTGTCAGCCAGCAATTGTCAGTAGAGTCATAGTGAAATCCTTTGCCCTAAAAAATAAGAAGCAAAGCATCCCGAGTTTTACAGGCAGATGTAAAACATGTTTGATCCAAAGCACACATACCCAGCAACTGACTGTTCTCCTTTGCACTGAAGAAGCTACCCATTTATGTGTTTAGCTGGCAGATTCCATTAGGAGAAAAAATGGTCCCTTAATCCACCTTTCAATGTAGCTTAATGCACCTCGATTATTTACAGAACAAAATAGATTGGTTTCAAATCTACAAACTAACAAGTGTCTTGTTGCATTTCTCATGTCTTTGTGTTTGACTACATGCAGACTAGAATCAAAACATTTTAAAAGACATTGGTCGTCGTGGGGGATTTCAGCCACCCTGACATCTGCTGGAGAGACAACACAGCAAGGCATCATCAATCCAGGATGTTCCTGGAATGCATAGATGACAAGTTCCTCCTCCAAATGGTAGAGTAACCAACAAGAAAAGGTGCTATGCTGGACCTCGTTCTCACCAACAGGGAAGGGCTGGTGACCAACGTGAGGCTCAGGGATAACCTGGGCTGCAGTGACCACGAAGCGATAGAATTTAAGATCCTCAGGGCAACTAGGAGGATGTATTCTAAGCTTACGACCCTGGACTTTAGGCATGCAGACTTTGATCGCTTCAGGGATCTGCTGGCCAAAGTGCTGTGGGACAAAACTCTAGAGGGAAGGGGGGCCCAGGACAGCTGGTCTGTATTCAAGGATCACCTTTTCCGTGTCCAGGGAGCAAACTATACCGACAAAGAGGAAGGCAGGAAAGAATGCTAGGAGACCTGCCTGGATACTGCGTTCAGTTTTGGGCCCCTCGCTACAAGAGGGACATTGAGGTGTTGGAGCGTGTCCAGAGAAGGGCTACAAAGCTGGTGAGGGGTCTGGAGGACAAACCTTATGAAGAACAACTGAGGGAGCTGGGCATGTTTAGCTTGGAGAAGAGGAGGCTGAGGGGAGACCTTATCACCCTCTACAACTACCTGAAAGGAGGTTGTAGAGAGATGGGGACTGACCTCTTCTCCCTGGTGACAAGTGATAGGACGAGAGGAAACGGGTTCAAGTTACGTCAGGGGAGGTTTAGATTGGATATTAGGAAACATTTTTTCACTGAAAGGGTTATTAAACATTGGAATAGGCTGCCCAGGGAGGTGGTGGATTCACCATCCCTGGAAGTGTTTAAAAAAAGGGTAGATGGGGCACTTAGGGACATGGTTTAGAAGTGGCTTTTGTCAGGGTAGGTTAAAGGTTGGACTTGATGATCTTAAAGGTCCCTTTCAACCTCAGCAATTCTATGATTCTATGAACAGGGAGCTCCTTGACACACTGTCAGACAAAAATAAACTTTATAAGGAGTGGAAGAAAGGACAGCTGGAATGGGGGGCATGTAAGGAAGCTGTCTGAACAGCAAGAGAGCTGGTGAGAAAAGCTAAAGCTCAGTTAGAATTAAATCTAGCCAAGGAGATCAAGGGAAACAGCAACAATTTCTGTAGGTACATTAGCGCTAAGAAGACTAGGGAGGGTGTGGGCCCCCTCAGAAAGGAAACGGGGGAGCTGGTGACAAGTGATATGGAGAAGGCCGAGGTTCCCAATGACTTCTTTTCCTCAGTCTTCACTGGCAAGGTCTCCAGCCACACTCCCAGAGTCACAGAAGACAATGGCAGGGATTGGACAGAACTGCCCATCGTAAGTGAAGATCAGGTTCATGACCATCTGATGAACCTGAAAGTGAACAAGTCCATGGGACCCGATGGGATACACCCATGGGTACTGAAGGAACTGGCGGATGAGGTTGTTAAACTGCTCTCTATTATATTCCAAAAGTCATGGCAGTCTGGTGAAGTCCCCACTGACTGGAAAATGGGAAACATAATCCCCAATTTCAAAAAGGGAAAGAAGGAGGAACCAGGGAATTATAGGCCAGTCAGTCTCACCTCTGTGCCTGGTAAGATTATGGAGCAGATCCTCCTGGAGGCACTGCGGAGGCAGAAGAATAACGAAGAGGTGATTGGGTACAATCAACACGGCTTCACCAAGGGCAAATTGTGCCTGACAAACCTGGTGGCCTTCTATGAGAAGGTCACAACATCGATAGACAAGGGGAGAGCAACTGACGTCATTTACCTGGACCTGAGCAAAGCCTTTGACACTGTCCCGCATGACATCCTGGTCTCCAAGCTGATAAAATATGGATTTGATGGACTGACAATTCAGTGGATAAAGAACTGGCTTGATGGCCGCACCCAAAGAGTGGCTGTCAATGGGCCCATGTCCAAGTGGAGGCCAGTGACAAAGGGAGTCCCTCAAGGATCGGTACTAGGACCGGTCTTGTTTAACACCTTCATCAGCAACATGGACGGTGCCATAGAGTGCACCCTCAGCAAGTTCACCGACGACATCAAGCTGTGTGGGGTGGCTGACACGCTGGAGGGAAGGGATGCCATCCAGAGGGACCTTGACAGGCTGGAGAGGTAGGCCCATGCCAACCTCATGAATTTCAACAAGACCAAGTGCAAGGTCCTCCATCTGGGTCGGGGCAATCCCAAGCACTGATATAGGCTGGGCAGCAACTGGCTTGAGAGCGGCCCTGAAGAAAAGGACTTGGGGGTGCTGGTAGATGAGAGGCTCAACATGAGCCGTCAGTGCGCACTAGCAGCCCAGAAAGCCAATTGTATCCTGGGCTGCATCAAAAGAAGCGTGGCCAGCAGGTCAAGGGAGGTGATTCTCCCCCTCTACTCCACTCTCGTGAGACCCCACCTGGAATACTGCGTCCAATTCTGGAGCCCCTACTACAAGAGAGATATGGATGTGCTGGAACGTGTCCAGAGAAGGGCCACGAGGATGATCAGAGGGCTGGAGCACCTCTCCTATGAGGACAGACTGAGAGAGGTAGGGTTGTTCAGTCTGGAGAAAAGAAGGCTCTGAGGAGACCTTATAGTGGCCTACCAGTATCTTAAGGGGGTCAACAAGAAAGCTGGGGAGGGACTTTTTAGGATGTTGGGTAATGGTAGGACTAGAGGGAATGGTTTAAAACTAGAAATGGGACGATTCAGACTAGACGTTAGGAAGAAGTTCTTCACCATGAGGGTGGTGAAACACTGGAATAGGTTGCCCAGAGAGGTGGTGGAAGCCCCATCCCTGGAAGTTTTTAAGGCCAGGCTGGATGGGGCTCTGAGCAACCTGATCTAGTGGGAGGTGTCCCTGCCCATGGCAGGGGGCTTGCAACTAGATGATCTGTAAGGTCCCTTCCAACCCTAACAATTCTATGATTCTATGACAGACTGAAGTGGTGTATGAGAGGCATAAAATTACTCGTGAACTGGAGAAAATGCTTTAAAATGAGGGACAAGCAACTCAATCTTCTTCCAGAAAAAGCCTGGGACATACAAACACCATACATAAAAGCCTTCACAGGGAGGAAAGACTTAAAAGGTTTTGGTGGGTTGACCTTGGCTGGCTCCCAGGTGCCCACCAAGCTGCTCTGTCATTCCCCTCCTCAACAGGACAGGGGAAGAAAATACGATGAAAGGCTCGTGTTTCACTCAGCAATTACCATCACGGGCAAAACACTCGACTGAATTTAGTTTACTGCCAATCAAAATCAGAGTAGGATAATGAGAAATAAGAACAAATCTAAAAATGCCTTCCCCCCGCCCCTCCCTTCCTGGGCTCAACTGCACTCCTAACTTCTCTACCTCCTCCCCCCGCGCAGTGCAGGGGGACAGGGAATGGGGGTTGTGGTCAGTTCTTCACACATTGTCCCTGCCACTCCTCCCTCCTCACACTCTTCCCCTGCTCCAGCGTGATGAGGTCATACCCACAGGAGACAATCCTTCACAAACTTTTCCAATGGGGGTCCTTTTCATGGGCTGCAGTTCTTCATGAACTGTTCCAGCATGGGTCTTTTCCACGGGGTGCAGTCCCTCAGGAACGCACTGCTCCAGCATGGGTCCCCTGTGAGGCCACAGGTCCTTCCAGAAGACCTGCTCCTCTCCACAGAGCCACAGCTCCAGTCAGGAGCCTGCTCCAGTGTGGGCTCTCCATGGGGTCACAGCTTCCTTCAGGCACATCCACCTGCACAGCATTTCTTACCCCTTCTTCAATATGTTATCCTGAGGCGATACCACCATTGCTGACAGGCTCAGCTTTGGCCAGTGACGGATCCTTGGAGGCGTCTAGAACTGACTCTGTCTGACATGGGGCCCAGCACGTGGTGTCTTCCCACAGAAGCCAACCCTGCAGCCCCCCCCAAGAACCTTGACACATCAACCCAATACAAGGGTGCTCTAATTTGTCAGGAAACCACCTACAAATCAGTAAAATCTGAAGCTCTAAAATTTAAATTAGAAAATAAAAATTTAACTTTCACACATTTTCCATTATTATTGTATTCAAGTTTAGATGCCTTTCTAGAAAGCTGTACTTCAGCAACAAATAGGCAGGTTAGATGAATAAGTAAACCTAGTGAAATTCCATGGCCTATGCCACAGAGATGCCACATTTATACTGTTAAACACCTAGAGAAACAAAATTTCTCATGTACGAGGATCAGCTTGTTTTCCCTACAAAATGCAAGAAGCACCTCCCAAACCATTAATTTCCTTTCCAAAAGAAGAAACCCCTCCATAAATGAGGACTGCATTTGCAAAAATCCTTTCAAGCAATCTGCCTTCCAAATGTCACAAACATTCTCATATACACGTAACCCTTCCTAACTTTGTGGGACCTGGGACTGCTTGCCAATGTGTTGAGAAGGAAACCCAAACATATGGACCAGAAATGCTTGAGTAGATACCGGCACCTAATTCCCAAGGAGCACCATGTCTTCAGTCATACCTTTTCCTTCAGCACAGCCTATAGTTAGCTGAGGCTGTTTACCTAGTAATAATCATATTCTCATAAGCCAAACTGCCTTTGTGTTTCTGCTTAACTGACGCCAGTAGGTAACAAGGAATGTCACAGTCAGACCTCACAGCCAAGCTGGGAACTGAAATGTCTCTGAGAGTCTTGCTGCAGAGCTGCTCTTGTGACGTCGCATGTTTCATCACCATGGACACACACAGCTTACAACACCACCGTCCTTCAGAGATCACAGTTTGGCTATCAGCAAATGCCATCCAGTAAACCAGGACTAGCAAGCCAGAAGCAGCTATTTGCAAAATCTGTGAAGACCACAGGAGCAGGAAAGGTCAGTGCTTTTTTAAAAAAACACATTTTGTAGAATAGCAACTTTAGCAAGGCCTGTTTTTCCGTGCTGACTTAGTCATTTCTCTAACATTCATACAGCTCTAAAATTGCCTTTCTCCCAAAACTACACAATTAGTATTAACTCAGTTCTACTACTTGTCCGTTGTGACACCCTTCTAGCTCTTCAAGTCTGTTTCCCAAAACACAACTGCACTGATTTCTATACAGATTCTCATGTCTCCCTGTACCCAACTCTTAACTTCTGATGCGGCTGCCACATTGCCAGCTTGGAATCTGTTCTGCTATGACAGCTGATTTTAGTATATTCATTCTATTTTGTTCACCTATCTACTTGAATTTTGCATATTTTCTTTAAAAAGGGTCGTAAGTTGTATTAGGATTTAGTTACAAATGGGTTTAGTTACAATTAGTTACAATTAGGCTTTAGTTACAAATGTTCACTAAAACCACTAGACTTATCAGACTTCTCTCCAGTTCTAAATCCTTGATTGTGCTGTTCCTCCTTTAAATAAGTAGTTTAGAAATTCAGCACACAAAGTACTATTTACTCTTTTTCTTTTTTCCTTTTTAAAAATTTTTTTTACTATTCTATTACTATTTTACTATTTATTTACTCCTTTATTTTTCGATTATGTCTGCAAGAATCATTAATACTGATGCATTTTCCTTCCTTTAGTATCATTGTCCTTCCTTTAGTATCAATTGTGGACTTAACTGTGCCTCTTACATTGCAGGTATCTCAGCAGTTTTAAAACATAATTTTGCATGTTAAAAAACCTAAATCCCTTCCTGAAATTAATGCTTAAAAAAATTAGCAAATTCTTAATGTAGGAGTGTAGGCACAGTGCTCACACTGTCTGAATATATATTCAAATAATTATAGTACCACTTACTGTTATTTCAACAGTTCCCTGACTCATTCAAAGCACAAAAATTATGTCTAATTACTAGACATCCATTTCCTATGATGTATTATATTTTAATAACTCAATATATACAGAAGATGGATTTTTAAAAGCGCTATATAGGGCATCGACCATTATTCCATCATCTTCACTTGGTATCTCACAAATGTTACAAAACATGTCTTTGAACTTATTTCTAAAATTCAGGAAGTGTTTAGCTATACTTACCAGTGTGAACCTGTGCCACATAGACAACAAGACCAACAAAACCAATATTCTGAAGTCAAAGGAAAATGCGTGGATTTCGGACGTGTACAGCTTCTGTCTTGTTGCTGGGCTTCATCATTCATTATTCAGTAATGTTTGACCCTTCTGGAAAACAATCCTGTGCTCTAAAGGTGCATCTTACTGTGGCCAATTTTACTAACAACTTGGTCTTGCCATTATTTGCGCTACACATGTTTCTTCATCTGAGGCTCTCATCTGGGATGTTGTTTTCCTGCCATGGAAACCTGGGCATACATCTAAAAATAAGCACAGAGGTCCTATCCTCATGGACATGGTATCCATTCCAGAGCTGGCTCTTCCTGCCACCTGCAGCCCCAACCTGTCTGATCAGTCAAAGTTATCTCAATGAGTCTTTTGCACTCCATTACATGTTATCCTCATAATTTCCTGCAGAACAGATAGCTCTGGCACACTACAAATTAGCTGCTGTGATGCATGTACATGAGACAAGGATGTGGGGCACCATTATCATCCTTTCACAGAATCCCAAAATCACAGATGGTTGAGCTTGGAAAGGATGTCTGGAGGCTATCTGGTCCAAACATCCTCTCTAGGTGTCCTGCCTGAGCAGAGGGGTTGAACCAGATGACCTCCAGAGGTCATGAAGCAGGATGCATGCTAGAAAGGTGTTTCCTGTCAAGGATAAAAGAACATGGCATGGTGCTTCCACTGCAAATCTCTCCTGCTACCCCCCAGTATGGACGTGATCTGCCCACCCAAAAAGTCCCTGAAACCTTTAGAGTTCAAAAATAAAACCAGGTCATTTTATTTGCTATGCAGTGCATTTTCACATACCTACCACAGGCAATAAATACACAGTCTATTGCAGAAACAAAAATAGGTTATGATGATAATATTGTGCTTTGTAATCATGGTACCAGTATAAACAGGAAATGACACAGGCAGAAAGAGAAGCCTCTCATTCTGCCTTAATTAAACTGTCTCTGTTAAAGGACTGTTATCTTCTCATCAAGAGAGGACTCAGACAGAACAGCTCCTAACAGCACAGAAAAGCAAGGCATCAGCTTGGGTGCCGATGTACTCTGATAAAGCCGTAACATCTCTTTCTCATAATACACTATAACATTTTGCCTTAATTTGGACGAAACACCAAAGCAAATTTCAAGTTACTCACCTATAACAAAACCAAAATAGAACACAGATAAATCAGCCCAGATGAATCATCTCCAAATGAATAATCCAGCATGGTCTCAACAGATGCTGAATTGATGTTCTATAGCCCATAACGTTCTGTACTTATCTCCCACCCACCATTTCTGAGCGAAGAAGGCAGTCCTAAGCAACTGGGAAGATCATGGCACATTCATGGACAATCATGGAATTGCATGGCACATTCAGCATTCCACCAAGATCCATGGTGCACATTCCATGGCCAGACCCGGGAGGATGTCTCTTTAGCCATTACCCCCTTTATGGTCATTCATTCACTCTCTCTGTATTCAAAAATATTTAGTTATCTGTGTCGTATCTCAAATGACATCATAGTTGAGATGATGTCCAGGATGATGTCCAGTTTATGTTACCACAGGCAGTGGAAGGATAAGAATAAGGTCACTCTCCAAAGTGAGTGAATACCTTGATTTATCATTGAAGCCCTAGGTTAAAACTGGTTGCAACATTTCCTTTTCTCCTCTCATTTCATAAGACAATACTGACTTTCTAAATCCAGGAAAAGGATGCAACTGTGTCTTCAAACACAAATATAGGAATCTATCTCTGATGGAGAAACAGGGCTTAATCTGTACTACTGTCCAGAACTTTTTCCACAGGCAGCTTCCAGTCCAGCCTGATGACTTCGGAGTTATGTTTTAGAATTTGCTTTACAAATTTGTATGCTTCAGGCATGCCTCTATTAGCACTTCAGTACTTGCTGCTGAGGTTTTAGGGACAAGATCTACTGCCTACAGAGGGACAGTACCCGATGTACAGCCATAATAATTTGCCAGTGGAATTTGACTTTGTACCCCAAACTACAGAAATAATGCAAAATTATATGACAAAAAAGAAATCTTAAAAATCTGTGTATTTTTAGATTAGCAGAACTACTTCTTCTCAGTTAACTGGGAATGTAAAAATGCAAATACACATATGTGCACATGTGCTTCAACTCAATTCATAGGCCAGACATGAAATATTTTATGTCAAACATTTTAGCTGCCAGAATAAGCAGTTGAAAACATAAGAATGTAAGAGGGCATGGCAGGGGAAAAAATCATGGGTCATACATGTGGCATAAATGCTCCCTTAGAATTTGTAATTTTTGTAACATTTCATTTTCATTCTGTTACAGTTTGCCAGAGTTTGATAGCCCCAATGTGGAATATGGTATCAAAGACAAAGCAGACAAAACAGGACACCGTGCGTGCTGGGAAAAATAAGCAAGAAGTAAGAATCAGGAATGGCGATACATCCAACGGAAAAAACGACATGGAAATACTTGTCGAAGAGAGGAAATTGTACTTGCAGAAGGAATACAAGATTCTCACTGAACATCTGAACACGTACATGGGAAGAGTGGAGCATTTCCTGCAGGAAAATAAATTCCTAGAAAAGGAAGCTCAACGGAATCAGGAAGAAGGCAGTGCTTACCTCTCTTACCTCACAAAACACAACCAGAAGTGCCAGAATCTGATAATAACATTAAATGACCAGAATCACACTGATCTGTCTCAAGTCTGGACACAGAAAGAGCAGCTAATCTCACAGTATACAGAAAAAGAAAAGGAGCTAAGGAGCTCTCTGATGAATATGGAAACAAAGTACTCTCTCATGACCAAGGAGGTTGAAGACCTGCAGCCTTTTAAAGATCGATCTGTTCAGCAGGAACAGACGAAAAAGATTAAGGAGCTGGAGAAGGAATTGTTGGTCACAAAGATACAGCATTCAGATGAAATGCACAAAATCAAGAGCAAATTTCTGCAGGCCAAGGCTGACTGTGAGATGGACTTTCATCAGAAGATCCAGGTTCTCACCAAGAAAGCAGAAGAAGCAGCGATACAATCTCTAATTCAGCATATCAAACAAATAAAAGCAGAGAATTGGCGTCTCCGCCAGGAATTGCTCAGACTTATCCAATACTCAAAAATCCTTAAAGAAACCAAAGTTCAACTGATAGAGCAGCAGGAACAGCTTCTTCGGGAGAAGGAATACATTCAGGACATGGCACGCAGGCGCCACTGGTTACACCAGCATGAGGCACACAATGCAAATAGTGAAACCTACAGCTGTCACAGCCTGTTCAGATGTGTCCATTAGCCTAAAAGAAACACTTCTCCACTCCTCAATCATGCCAATGTATCAGTAGACATAGCTGGACTGTCAGTTGTTGCCACTATTGGTTAGGTAATAGAGTATACAGAAGTAAATATTCTGTGGGTGGATGAAAGAATTGATCTACATAGCTCACGTTCAGCATGCAAGCCAGACAATAGATCTTAAAAGTAACCTCAGCTTTAACTTTCATGACATATGTATTAAGACATTTGAAACTGCAATCCCTTCACATCCCAAAATAAACAATGACATTTTCTTTTTGAGATCAGACTTTGACGTTTCATTAATTAGTAATTTTCCATGGGCTAATTATATTCTTAGACATAGTGAGGCAATCTCTATGTTACTTTTCACTCCAAACTACATCTACTGGTGGCATAGTATGAACCAATGTAGGCTAGCTCTTACTTTCAGATTAATTTTCCCAAATCTTCTACATGGCAAAGACTTTATTTTACCTTCTGCTATTTTCCAAAGAAGAGAAAATAAATATGCAAGCAACTAAATCCTTTAAGCAATATAAGCAGTTGAGGTATTTGGCCCTTACTCCTAGCTATCAGTAAAATATATTCACCAAATATATTCATACCAATTTTTACTTTCTCCTCATTCTTTTCTTGGTTTAGTGTTTCACTTGAGAAGCAAGAAGTAAAGAATTCTAATAGACTGCAGCTACGTTAACTTTCCAAGTTGAACGCTTCTGGATTTCAATTACCTCATCAACAGTGGTACCAGAGGTCACCCTTGCTCTAAACTTTAACATTCACACAGGTATATTTTATATAGAAGCAGATCTTAGTTGACATTGGAAGAGGCCTCAAGGGAGGGTCAATCAGAGCAGGGCCACTTTCATGGCTTTTGAGTGTCTCCAAGGATGGAGACTCCACAGCCTCTCTGTGCAGCCGGTTCCAGTGTTTCACCACACTCACAGTAAAACAAAAAAAAGGTGTTTTCTTACATTTAGATGGAATTTCAATCCCATCACAAATTTCAATTTCAGAACAGTTTGGCTCTGTCTCCCCCCTGCTCCACCTGATATTTAAACACAGTAGTAAGATCCCCTGAGCCTTCTCCAGGCTAAACAATCCCAGCTCGCAGCCTCTCCCTGTATCACAGTTGCTCCAAGCCTTAATCATTTTTGTGGCCCTTCGCTCAACACCGTCCTGTATGTCCATGTCTCTTTTATACTGGGGAGCCCAGAACCATACGAGATACTCCAGGTGCGGTCTCTCAGTGCTGAATAAACGGGAAGGATAACCTCCCTCAAGCCGCTGGCAAGGCTCTTCCTAGTGCAGCCCAGCACGATGTTCACCACCTTTGCTGCAAAAGCACATTTGCTGGCTCACGGTCAACCTGGTGTCCACCAGGACCTTTCCTGCCAAGCTATCTTCTAGCCTGATAGCTGCCAGCCTCTACCGCTGCATGGGATTATTCCTCCCCAGGTCCAGGGCTGGGCATTTTTCAGTGACGAAGTTCACCAAGTTCCTGTTGGCCCATTTCTCCAGCCTGACTGGGTCCCCCAGAATAGCAACGCGATCATCTGCTCAATCAACCACTCCTCCCTGTTTTGTATCATCTGCAAACTTGCCCAGGCTGCACTTCGGCCCGCCATCCAGCTGATTTTCAAAAAGGGAAAAACGGATGACCCAGGGAACTACAGACCGGTCAGTCTCACCTTTGTGCCTGGCAAGATCATGGAGCAGATCCTCGTGGAAACTCTGCTAAGGCACATGGAAAATAAGGAGGTGATTGGTGACAACCAACATGGATTCACCAAAGGCAAATCATGCCTGACAAATTTGGTGGTCTTCTATGATGTTGCCACAACATTGGTAGATAAGGGGAGAGCAACCAACGTCATCTACCTGGACTTATGCAAAGCGTTTGACACTGTCCCGCATGACATCCTGGTCTCTAAATTGGAAAAGCATGGATTTGATGGATGGATCACTCGGTGGATAAGGAACTGGCTAGGTGGCCGCACTCAAAGGGTTGCAGTCAATGGCTCAATATCCACATGGAAAGCAGTGACGAGTGGTATTCCTCAGTGGTCAGTACTGGGACCAGTGCTGTTTGACATCTTTGTTGGTGACATGGACAGTGGGATTGAGTGCACCCTCAGCAAGTTTGCCAATGACACCAAGCTGTGTGGCATGGTCGACACGCTGGAGGGAAGGGATGCCATCCAGAGGGACCTTGACAGGCTTGAGAGGTGGGCCTGTGCGAACCTCATGAAGTTCAACCAGGCCAAGTGCAAGGTCCTGCACCTGGGTCATGGGAATCCCAGGCACAAATACAGGTTGGGCAGAGATTGGCTTGAGAGCAGCCCTGAGGAGAAGGACTTGGGAATGCTGGTGGACGAGAAGCTCAACAGGAGCAGAGGATGCGCACTTGGAGCCCAGAAAGCCAACCGCATCCTGGGCTGCATCAAAAGAAGCGTGGCCAGCAGGTCAAGGGAGGTGATTCTGCCCCTCTACTCTGCTCTGGCGAGACCCCACCTGGAGTCCTGAGTCCAGCTCTGGAGTCCTCAGCACAAGAAGGACATGGACTTGTTGGAACGGGTCCAGCGGAGGGCCATGAAGATGATCAGAGGGCTGGAGCACCTATGCTATGAGGACAGGCTGAGAGAGTTGGGGTTGTTCAGTCTGGAGAAAAGAAGGCTCCGAGGAGCCCTTATAGCGGCCTACCAGTATCTTAAGGAGGCCTACAGGAAGGATGGGGAGGGACTCTTTATAGAATCATAGAATCATAGAATTGCTGAGGTTGGAAGGGACCTTTAAGATCATCAAGTCCAACCTTTAACCTACCCTGACAAAAGCCACTTCTAAACCATGTCCCTCAGTGCCCCATCTACCCTTTTTTTAAACACCTCCAGGGATGGTGAATCCACCACCTCCCTGGGCAGCCTATTCCAATGTTTAATAACCCTTTCAGTGAAAAAATGTTTCCTAATATCCAATCTAAACCTCCCCTGACGTAACTTGAACCCGTTTCCTCTCGTCCTATCACTTGTCACCAGGGAGAAGAGGTCAGCCCCCATCTCTCTACAACCTCCTTTCAGGTAGTTGTAGAGGGTGATGAGGTCTCCCCTCAGCCTCCTCTTCTCCAAGCTAAACATGCCCAGCTCCCTCAGTCGTTCTTCATAAGGTTTGTCCTCCAGACCCCTCACCAGCTTTGTAGCCCTTCTCTGGACATGCTCCAACACCTCAATGTCCCTCTTGTAGCGAGGGGCCCAAAACTGAACGCAGTACTCAAGGTGGGGCCTCACCAGTGCCGAGTACAGGGGGACGATCACTTCCCTAGTCCGCCTCACCACACTATTCCTGATACAGGCTAGGATGCTGTTGGCCTTCTTGGCCACCTGGCCACACTGCTGGCTCATATTCAGCCGGCTGTCAACCAACACCCCCAGGTTCTTTTCTGCCGGGCTGCTTTCGAGCCACTCTGCCCCAATCCTGTAGCACTGCATGGGGTTGTTGTGACCCAAGTGCAGGACCCGGCACTTGGCCTTGTTGAACCTCATACCATTGGCCTCAGCCCATTGGTCCAGCCTGTCCAGGTCCCTCTGCAGAGCCAACCTACCCTCAAGCAGATCAACACGCCCGCCCAGTTTAGTGTCATCTGCGAACTTACTGAGGGTGCATTCGATCCCTTCATCCAGATCCTTGATAAAGATCAGCACCGACCCCTGGGGGACACCACTTGTGACCGGACACCAACTGGATTTAACTCCATTTACCACCACTCTCTGGGCACGGCCATCCAGACAGTTTTTTACCCAGCAAAGAGTACACCCGTCCAGGCCATGAGCAGCCAGTTTCTCCAGGAGAATGCTGTGGGAAACAGTGTCAAAAACTTTGCAAAAATCCCAGTAGATAACATCCACAGCTTTTCCCTCATCCACCAAGTGGGTCACCTTATCATAGAAGGATATTAGGTTTGATAGGCATGACCTGCCCTTCACAAACCCATGCTGACTGGGCCTGATCACCCTGTTCTCCTGCATGTGCCGTGTAATGGCACTGAGGAGGATCTGTTCCATGACCTTCCCAGGCACCGAGGTCAGACTGACTGGCCTGTAGTTCCCCGGATCCTCCTTCCGGCCCTTCTTGTGGATGGGTGTCACATTTGCTAACCTCCAGTCAGCTGGGACCTCCCCGGTTGTCCAGGAATGCTCATAAATGATGCAAAGTGGCCTGGTGAGCACTTCTGCCAGCTCTTTCAATACCCTTGGGTGGATCTCATCCGGCCCCATAGATTTGTGCACCTCCAGGTGCTGAAGCAGGTCCCTCACCGTTTCCCTTTGGATTACAGGGGCTTCATTCTGCTCCCCATCCCTGTCTTCTAGCTCAGGGGGCTGGGTACTCAGGGAACAACTGGTCCTACTGCTGAAGACTGAGGCAAAGACTTCATTAAGTACCTCAGCCTTTTCCTCATCCTTGGCCACTATGTTGCCGGCCCCATCTACTAGAGGACAGAGATAATCCTTAGTCCTCTTCTTATTGCTAATATATTTGTAGAAACTTTTTTTGTTGTCCTTGACAACAGAAGCCAGGTTTAGTTCTAGCTGGGCTTTGGCCCTCCTGATTTTTTCCCTACATAGCTTCACTACCTCTTTGTAGTCCTCTTGAGTGGCCTGCACTTCCTTCCAGAGGCCATAGATGTCTTTTTTTCCCTAAGTTGCAACACTAGCTCCCTGTTTAGCCAGGCCGGTCTTTTTCCCCGACGGCTTGTCTTCTGGCACATGGGGACAGCCTGCTCCTGCACCTTTAAGACTTCCTTCTTGAAAATCATCCAGGCTTCCTGGGCTCCTTTGCCCTGGAGGACTGCCTCCCAGGGGACTTTGTCAACCAGGCTCCTGAAAAGCCCAAAGTCCGCCCTCCGGAAGTCCAAGGTAGCAGTTCTGCTGATCCCGCTCCTTGCTTCTCCCAGAATTGAAAACTCTTATCATTTCATGGTCACTGTTCCCAAGACAGCCTCCAACCTTCACATCTCCCACAAGACCTTCCCTGTTTACAAACAACAGATCCAGCAGGGCACCTTCCCTAGTTGGCTCTCTCACTGGCTGTGTCAGGAAGTTATCCCCAGCACATTCCAGGAACCTTCTAGACTGTTCCCTCCCTGCTGTATTGTATTCCCAGCAGATGTCCGGCAAATTGAAGTCCCCCACGAGGACTACATCAGGGAGTATAATGATAGGAGAGGGGGTAACAGCCTCAAACTGAAAGAGGGTAGATTTAGATTGGATACAAGGAAAAAATTCTTTACTGTAAGGGTGGTGAGGCACTGGAACAGGTTGCCCAGGGAAGTTGTCAATGCCCCATCCCTGGAAGTTTTTAAGGCCAGGCTGGATGAGGCTTTGAGCAGCCTGATCTAGTGGGAGGTGTCCCTGCCCAGGGCAGGGGGGTTGGAACTAGATGATCTCTAAGGTCCCTTCCAACCTGAACAATTCTGTGATCCTGTGTGATTCTGTGATTAATGAAGAAGCTAAAGAGTACTGGCACCTGTATTAGCCCCTGGGGCACACCATTAGCAACTGACCCCCAGCTGGACTGATGACAAACCTTCAGTTCTGGCAGTTCAGCAACTTTTCAGTCTGTGTAAACATGCACTTACCTGGTCTGTACTCACTCAGTTTGTCAACAAGGATGGCCACGAAGGGCCACAGAGATGATCAGAGGGCTGAAGCACCTCTCCTACAAAGATGGGCTGAGAGAATTGGGGGAACTGCGTCAAAGGCCTTGACAGGATGAGGAGTAACAGTTTTAAACTGAAGGAGGGGAGACTGAGATGAGATCTCAGGAAGAAATTCTTTGCTATGAGGGTGGTGAGCCCCTGGCCCAGGTTGCCCAGAGAAGCTGTGGCTGCCCCATCCCTGGAGGGGTTCAAGGCCAGGTTGGACGGGGCTTGGAGCAACCTGGGCTGGTGGGAGGTGTCCCTGCCCAGGGCAGGGGGGTTGGAACTAGATGATCTTTCAGGTCCCTTCCAACCAAACCATTCTATGATTTTACATTACGGGAACCAGAGTGTGCGCTAGCAAGGAAAGATTTGCGTTACAGGCATTAGCAATAACCGCCAGCAAAGCACCCGACAGGGAACTATAGATGGAAGGAAGGGGGAAGGAAAAGAAGGCGGAAGGGAGGCGGAAGCGGCCTCTCCGCGCCTCAGGCCCCGCAAACGGCACTTCGTGCGCCTGCGCGTTGCGGCGGGGCCGTTTCCATAGCAGCCGGCATCAACAGCGCGGCCCGGCGCGCTCTGCTGGGGAGGCTGCCCCGCCGGCTGGGCCCGCCGCCCGCCATGAGCGAGCCGGAGGTGGAGGCGATCGTCTCCCAGAAGTACGAGATCAAGAGGCGGCTGGGCAAAGGGGTGAGTGCCTGGGGGAGCTCGGGGAGCCGAGCGGCGCGGCCCGGCGCTACTTGCGGGCCCTCCCGTCCCGGCGGCGCCTGTGTCTGCGGCCTCCAGCCCCCTACCGCAGGCCACTGACCTGAACTGCCTTGAATGCTGGAGGCCCGAGAGTTTATATAGTTGAAGAAAAACTGGAGTTTGAAATATTTATTATGCCTAATAGAGGAAAAAAAAAAAGACATAAATTGTAGCCTGATAACTTCCTGTGACTTCTTATAGTTGTTTCACAACTAAATGTCAGAGGAAGGTGTTTTGTTGTAGCACATGAAACTGAATGTACCTTTAAATTCCCCACCAGGGTGGTTTTTTTCCTGTAATTTGCTGGAGAACCGCCACACAAAGCACCGACCTTGCATATACACCTGGTTTACAGTAAAATGAATCAGAGTCTCAAAGAATATTCTGTTCATGCTTGACAAATTCTTTCACGTTTACTGTAACTCCATTACTTCAAGTGATATGCCACATCATGTAGTTTTTTCCCCATAAAATTACATATTTTTATATGTGAGCCAATGTTAGTTTCCAAGATCTTTCTCCTCAGGCAGTCTCTAAGCCCTTCCTGATTATCTGCTTTTCTGTTCTGGCAGCTCTGACATTGTTTAGTTGTGTTGAAACTAGTAGTGGAGTATTTCATGTGCCATCACAAGTGGGAACTTAAGAGATGCTCATTTTCATCATCCTTGAAGACAATGTTTTATTTTTCTCCTTTTGAATTTACACTGATCGTTCTTATGTCTATATTTTATTCTGTTTGCCTCTGACTTGAGGTTTGCTGCCAACTTGTTACTAGTTATCAGCTTTCTCCCTTTGACTGAATGTAATATATTACATATATTCACAAACATGATTAAAGACATTCAAGTCTTTAAAGGACTTTAGTGGCTTCAGGTCTATTATCTAAGCATCACATTATCAAAACTACTAGTTGAGCATTTAAGTAGTTCCAGTCTCCTAATTGTCTGTGTTTTCTGCCTCTTGGATGCAGAAAGTTTTGTATGTGTTGTATATGTACACAGATGATGTACTTACGTGAGCATTTAAAAGGCTGTTGGAGTCCCTGAAACAGGTAAAGACTGCCCCAAAAATAGGGAGATAAGCTGTTCCTGTACAGTTATGGTAATCAAACAGTTTTGGTGTTTGTTTTTTTTTTTAATTAAAAGCTATGTTATCTACTAAGGGAAAAAGAACTACCCAAGTTTTCTCTATTCTGGATGATTGTGTGATACTTGTAAATGGTGATTACTCAGTCTCCCTTGTGGAACAGATCCAGTTTTCTTACTTTTAGGTCATAGATTTGAATCTTAACTTTCCATATTCTAGGAGATGCCTTACATCTGCACAATGGGGTCATTTCTCACTCAGAAATGCCCAGCTAATGTTTAAATACTCATATAAAGTAAAACAGATGCAATATGTGATATTGAGTGATTTTCATGCTTAAATACTCAGAGGCATTGAGGCAGACTTCCCAAGAATATGTGTGGTCCTGGAGTATGGGTTCAGGTCCTTTGCCGTGCATCAGGAAGTACAAACAGTTGGAGTATAAGTATCTCAGATAAGTGCTATAATACTACGCTGTTGGCAATTGGGATGTCTCCTTTTTTTTCCCAAGTAACAAGCAATAGGACAAGAGGAAATGGCATCAAGTTGCACCAAGGGAGGTTTAGATTGGATCTTAGGAAAAATTTCTTCCCCAAAAGAGTTGTCAAGCACTGTAACAGGCTGCCCAGGGAAGTGGTGGAGTCACCATCCCTGGAGGTATTTAAAAGATGTGTAGGCGTGGTGCTGAGGGATGTAGTTTAGTGATGGACTTGGCAGTGCTAGGTTAATGGTTGAATATGTTCGTAAAGGTCTTTTCCAACCTAAATGATTCTATGATACTGTCACTATAGGCCTTGGTAACAAGTCTCTCTCCAGATTTTGTATGAGCCCCCTTTAAGCTTTAAAAGGCCAAAATAAGTTCTACCTGGAGCCTTCTCTTCTCCAAGCTGAACAACCCCAACTCTCTCTGCCCTTCTTCAAAGGAGAAGTGTTCCAGCCCTTGGACCATTTTCATGCCCCTCTTCTGAACATGCTCTAACTGGTCCATGTCTTTCTTGTACTGGGGCTGGAGGCAGCACTGCAGGGGGGTCTCCCCAGAGCGGAGCAGAGGGGCAGGATCCCCCTCCCGGCCCTGCTGGCCACGCTGCTGGGGATGCAGCCCAGGCTGCAGGGTCTTTCTGGGCTGCCAGCGCACATTGCCGGCTCATGGCCAGATTTTCCCCCCTTCCCAGCACCCCAAGCCCTTCTCAGCAGGGCTGTTCTCCATCACTCCATCCCCAGCCTGTGTGATGAGACTGGGGGCTGCCCCCACCCAGGGGCAGGACCTTGCACTTCATGAGCATGTACATCTGCTTTAGGGGCCAGGATGCTTGATCTTGTGGACTTTTGGTCAGACTCAGATGTTCTTAGTCCTTAACTCAACCAAGTATTGCTCATTGGCCTAATCTCTCTTTTATAGGTAGCTGGTGATTACCTCTTCTTTCAGTCCCTGTATCGAGTATGTTCTACTTCCACCCTGAAGGTCTGAACTGTGCTTAAGATGTCATAGTACACTTTTAATCTGTCCTTTTTTCTCCCTAGGCTTATGGCATTGTATGGAAAGCAGTCGATCGCAGGACAGGAGAAATAGTTGCTGTTAAAAAGATTTTTGATGCTTTCAGGAACAGAACAGATGCTCAGGTGAGAAATCATTGTTCTGTCATGTCCTGAAGGATGTGGTGGGAGTTCATAGATATTTTCAGGATTTATGTCTCTGAAAGACGTTAGTTATTTGGCAATTATGCATGTAATAATACAGCGTACAGCTGTATTAGGATAAAAAGGAGCAATAAAATGTCAAGCTTTGTATATCATGACATCTACAAAATACTGTTTGATGTCGCTGAGGAAAAAGTGTCTTCATAGGCATGCACAATTTGATTCTCCTTTATGTTGTTACGCTATGCTGTCTAAGCACAGAGAGCACACTTGTGACTCTCTAGCGAGCAACTGAGTTTTTCCTAACCTGCCTACCATATGAGGGTTTCCTCTGCTTTAGAGATTAGAATAGATTTAACCCTTTCATTGGAAGTCCATACTCTGTTCTGTCATTCTGTTGAGGTGATAAAAAACTTTTTTTTTGTTTATTTCTAGAGAACATTTCGAGAGATTATGTTCCTGCAGGTAATATCCATTTTCCCCCTCTCCTCTCTGATTTTTAATTATCTCCGATGTTGTTCAAGTATTTTCTTCCCATTCTTTTTCAAAATGCAATGATCAGTGTTTACAACTCTATTTATTAATTTTTTTTCTGCACCATTTTAGCAAACAGTCTTTCCATGACTGGGCAAAAACACCTGAATGAAATGGAGAGTTGGTGTTAGTTTTCCTTTGAGAAATGCCCTGTTCTTTCACCATTTTCAGCAGTATGCCTACTCTAGGATCATCATATTGACTTGCACTTTCTGTCACTTACTTCTTTGTGGACAGAAAATGTTTTTCTTAAATTTAAAATGCCATGATTCAGAGGTGGGTCTGGGGTGTGGAAGAGATTTACATGCCAAAATGTTTTTCCTCCTTCATGTGGGAAGTAACTTGACCACTTGAAATAATCAATGGAGTTACTTAAGGCTGCTCTTGTTTTGATATAGTTGACCACAAACTACACCTAATTATCTTATCAGTGGCATTAAAATTACCTGTCCATTCCTCCATAGACTTACCATGTAGAAACATCAATGTTTTTGAATAGTGATGATGTTGTTATAACTATGATTTTCTAAGGACACAAGCAAGGCAGGGCTCATAGGAAGAGGTATTTCCTAAGACTGACAAGTTTAAATAGGAAAGAGATGAGTGGATTTTTTTTTCTTTTTTAATCATTCTTTAAGCCTGAAATAGAAGCAGCAAACTTAAGAACTAAAAATGTATGAGAACAATTCCTTAGAAGTTAATTATCTCTAAGTTAGATCATGTCTGAAAGTATAGCACTTCTGGAGTAGATGGGTGGAGGAGGAGTTGGGAGAAGAAAAAGAAGGATGTTTCTCCTGAAGGAAAGAATGAGTCATTTTGGGGGAGGGAGGTAATGTGCCATTAAGCCCTTACTTTCATGACTTTCGGTCTCAATAGACTTAAGAATTTTAGTTTCCCCCCTCCTATTTTTGAAGGTATTTTATAGCTGTTTCTTGAGGTTCAGGACTGAGAGATCAGAAAGGGAAAGACATGAGAAATATTATTTCATTAGGAACTGATTGTTTGTCTTAATTTGCTTGTCTTTTGCAATTATTTTTTTAATTTGCAATAATGATTGCTTAGTTTAATCTGTATGTTTATTATAAAGTCATTTGATGGACTGGATGAAGTTTATTGTAATTGAGAAGTATTGATGTAGAATCTGGGCAATTGGATGATTCTCTTGTGGGTGATACATAGTATGCTGGTCATCGTGCTGCTTGCAGGTTATGTTTATTGTTCACTATAGTTGTAGATTTGTTTGGTGCATTTTGGGCCACATTTTAGAATGCCATTTTTGGTAATTACTTTAGTGAGAGCATTGTTCTGTAAGCAAAGATAAGTAGGACTGCATCCGACAAGATTTTTTTTTAAGGTAGGATGTTCACAGTGTCTCTAGCTGTGCAGAAGCGTTAGCTATAGGAAATAAAAGTTGTTAAGACTGAGAATGAAGTAAATGATCTTGACAGATTTGTCAGTCTGCAAATTATGAGGATTCACCTCTATTTTAAGATATCTGTATTTAGGTATCTCTTTGTATGCTGACTGTCTGATCTCCCATTACAGTCAGTTCAATCAATGCAGCCTGTAGGGTGCTTTCAGCATACCCTCAAATAAACACTTTCTGGTTGGTTGGGGTTTCTAATTATGAATGTTGATGGCAACTTTGTTCTGTTTTCACTGCCACAATAATTCTTTGCCTTCAATAGAAAACATGAAGTGCATAAAGTTGACTGGATTTTATTCACAAATGGTATAGAGGGATTTTTACAACTAATGTCTCAGACAACAGAGATTTTTTTTTTGTAATTAATTGACTGGTTTCATAGTGTGGAGCAAGCTTAAATCCTTTTTTTGTTTTTCTTTATTTTAGTAGAACCATAATGAAGGAAATAGCATGTTAATGCTTGTTCCAGACAATAATGCAAAATGAAGTAGATTATTGTCCTTTTTCATGGTTCACAAGCAAGATACTTGGTTTTGACAGTTGGATTTCTTCCCTCTGCAGGAATTTGGAGAACATCCAAATATTATCAAGCTGCTTGATGTTATCCGAGCTCAGAACGACAAGGACATCTACCTCATCTTTGAGTCCATGGGTGAGGCTTAGCATTGCATCAGCCATTTAAATCCAGCCTCTCTTATCAGTTATCTTTGTTCCCTACTAGCAGTGAATCTTTAAAGGGAGTAATAATTATATGAGAACTGGCTGATTGAGATGAAGAAAGATGGCAGTGAGTAACAAATTAGAAGGCCTGTAGAGACAGATGTGGAATTTTATTATCGAAAGTATGCACTAATAGAACAGTTACTGTAGCATAAGCTGCAAATCAAACTGATAATACAGAGGGATTTCAGTACTATTAATAATTACAGTATTAACTTCTGTTGAGAATGCACTTGAAAGCTTACAGTTTGGACAATGGTCTATTCTGGCCTTGCTTTGAGGAACTTGTATTCACAACTTGGTAATCCTTTACTGATGTAAATATATTACTGATGTGATATATTACAGAGACAGATTTACATGCTGTGATTAAGAAGGGGAATTTGCTGAAAGATATCCACAAGTGTTACATTCTCTATCAGCTCCTGAAGGCAACTAAATTCATCCACTCAGGAAATGTTATTCACAGAGATCAGAAGGTATATTTCTTAGTCATAGTCTTTATCCTTCACTCAAGTTTTCTGTTAAACACTAAATGGAAATGTATGAAAAGAATGAGACTAGTAAAAGAACTTTGATCACAATCTTCTGCCATTCAGAGAGTAAAACGCTTATTAATTTTCCTTTGTTCAATTCAGCCTTCAAATATCTTGCTGGATGCAGACTGCTTTGTTAAACTTTGTGATTTTGGGCTGGCCCGTTCTTTATGTCAGATGAATGAGGACCAAGGTAACCCTCCTCTAACGGAATATGTGGCAACACGCTGGTACCGAGCCCCTGAGATCTTGCTTTCCTCTCGGAGGTAACTCCTTAATATGAGTGGAGGGATGGGATTCTGTAATTTCTTCACCACTTGGAAAATGTATTGTTTAAAAGTCTTACATCTTTTAACTGTCGATGTCACTAGATGCCATGTCATGTCAGCAGTCCATTTTCTCAATATGCATTTAAACTTCAGTTCTGCAACATAAAAATCTCTCATTACATGTACATTTCCTTCCTGGCTTCTTAGATTGTCCATTTACACACATTATCAGCTCGTCTGTTTGTCATTTTTTTCTCCCACTAGACTTATTCTTTCTCCCCATAAATCTGGGGGGGAGTCAACAAAATTTGATTGAGTACCTTAGTCCTCTTTTCCAAATTTAAGGAGAGTTTTTTTTGTAGACCTTCAAAAAATATTCTGTAATCAAATGTTAAATCAGCTGCCTGTTAGTCAGGCTTAGTCCTTTTTCTGCATTAAATATACAAAATCTTAGTGATCAGAAAAGAAAATAAGTATAATTTGGGTTAGTATCCTAAATTTGAAATGTGTATGTTTTGCAAACTGTCATTCACCCATTGTTTGGCATTTACTTTGCTTAAGTAATTGTAACTAGTTTCTAGATACATTATGCCATGAAAAGTCAGTTGTTTCCAAGCAGCAACTTCTGTCTTCACTGTTGGTCATATGAAAAGTATATATTACCTTGTCCTGGAATTTATGTTTAATATATTTCCTTTTATGGTTTCCCAGAGTAGACTTTTAGTAGGATAAATCTCCTTTCTGTTTTATGCTTGCCAGTTTCATGATTCCTGAATCTCATTCACGTTTTAGTTAAAACCTGTGAGCATTCATATTCAAGGAGTCATCAAGCTTGTTTTTCTAGCAAAATAAGCTAATGTAGATGATGTGAATATCAGGTACAGAAAAATATGGGCTTGATTTAGTCCTAACTCTGTTAGAGTTCTGTTCTTACTTGTAGTTACACTAAAGGTGTAGACATGTGGAGCATTGGCTGTATTCTGGGAGAGCTGCTACTTGGGAAGCCTCTTTTTCCTGGAACATCAACAGTGAATCAAATAGAGCAGATCCTGAGGGTCATTCCTGCCCCATCCCCAGAAGGTAGGACTCTTCTACAGGGAAAGGTATTTAGAGAAGAGATTAAAAGAGTGAAAAAAAGCAGCCCAGATGGATCAGGGAAGAAGCTATCTCTTGTGAGTTGTTCTAACATCTTTCCAAGGAAATTAAAGACCTAATTGTGAAATTTTAGTGTTAGAGGAAAATAAGCTCATACTTGATTAAATGAGAAGCAAGACCCGGGCCTTCAAAACATTTTGACGTTTATAGGAGCATAACAATTTAAAACGGAGTATCGTACTTCAGTGGGACTTGCATAGTAAAGGTAAATTGGACTTTTTGGTCTGGAAATCTAAACACAGAAGTGAAAGCTGGAGTGAATATATATTAATACAAAAGGGATTATTATTATTATTATTATGTATGTCTTCTGTGAGTTCCAGTCTAACACTGGAACTCATACGCTTTATGAACTTTTACAACATGTTGATATGTTCTAACTGATTTAGCAAATAGTTTTTAGTAAAATAACTACCTTCAATTTGTGGACATCACAGTTTTGGAGAATTCTGTTCAAGTTTAAATTTATTTATAGTTTTTATTAGAGATTTGGTTGCTGTGAATGAAATACAAATGGAAATGTGTGTGTGAAAATGCCAAAACGGGAGTTAGAAGAATAGCCATCACTGAAAACAAAAAATGCTATCCCATTCCCAGCAGTACAATTGAAGAATGTGTTGATAATGTCATAACGAGAAGGTCTGCACTCTAAGACAAGACCACTGGACAAATGACTCATTAGCAGAAGGTCCTGTATCCTTACCACAGGACAGTGGCTGCAAGGTTGCAGCATATCACAGGCACAATTTCTTTTTCTTTTAGCCAAACAAGTCAAAACAAACACTTGTTCAAAGCACTATTGCAAACAAGGAAAACCAGCCTATGAGCAGCAACTTTGTGTAGGATTTATGGGGACCAAAGAAGCAAGATTCTGAAGCAAAAAAAACATTCCATAGCAACTGTTGACTGACAGTATGACAGATATGTTCATAAAACAGTTCACATCACCAATCAAAAAGAACCCCAGCAAATGCAATGAGGAAGTCAATAGCTGGTATCCCTTGTTCTCTGTGTCCCACACAAGTAATCCTGGTCAGATCGTTTGGCCTCAGATATCTTGGTGCTTCTCTGTATGTGAATATGAGTGCAAGTTTATAAAATCTATGATAGAATGTATAGGAATTGAGAAAATCAGTTTAGAAAATTTGTAAGTAAATATTCCATTGAGTTTTATTAGGATAATTTCCGATGTTAATATCAAGTATTTGCTTGCCTTCGTAAACTGTGTAGCTCTGGTAATCCTAATCTTGGCATTAACAGTATGTTTTCATTATTGCAGATATTTTGGCTATGCAATCAGATTACAGGGCCTCAGTTATTAACCGCATGAGTTCCCGGTAAGCCTTGTATATTCAATGTGTCTCAGAAGTCAACAACCTACTGTATGATGTTGACAAAGTTGCCCTGAAGTTTACCTTCCAGTGAAGTTCACCGGTGGAAATGGTTTCTGCTCTGTGCAGATTCACCTGCCTCTAGGGGAAGGCTTTGAGCAACCTGGTCTAGTGGGAGGTGTCCCTGCCCATGGCAGGGGGGTTGGAACTTGATGATCTTTAAGGTCCTTTCCAACCGAAACCATTCTAAGATTCTATGAAAAGAGCTTTTGCTGTAGCTGCCATGGATATAGAGAGGCTTAAACAGATGTCTGGCTTGCCCAGCCTCTTAGCAAATCCCTCTGTAGTAGAATCATAGAATCATTTAGGTTGGAAAAGACCCTTGGGATTATCGAGTCCAACCATCAACTCCACTCTACAAAGTTCTCCCTTACACCATATCACTTAACACCACATCTAAACGAGTCTTAAACACATTCAGGGATGGTGACTCCACCACCTCCCTGGGCAGCCTATTCCAGTGTCTAACCACTCTTTCTGTGAAGAATTTTTTCCTAATGTCCAGCCTAAACCTACCCTGCTGCAGCTTGAACCCATTCCCTCTTGTTCTATCGCTAATGACCTGCGAGAAGAGACCAGCACCAACCTCTCTACAATGTCCTTTCAAGTAGTTGTAGAGAGTGATGAGGCCTCCCCTCAGCCTCCTCTTCCTCAAACTAAACAGTCCCAGCTCCTTCAATCCCTCCTCATCAGATTTATTCTCCAGGCCCTTCACCAGCTTCGTTGCCCTCCTCTGCGCTCGCTCCAGCACCTCGAGATCTCTCTCATATTGAGGTGCTCAGAACTGGACACAATACTCAAGGTGTGGCCTCACCAGTGCTGAGTACAGGGGGACAATTGCCTCCCTCCTTCTGCTGGTCACACTATTTCTAATACAAGCCAGGATGGCATTGGCTTTCTCGGCCGCCTGGGCACACTGCTGGCTCATGTTTGGCCGCTTGTCAATTAGAACCCCCAGGTCCTTTTCTGCCAGGCAGCTCTCCAGCCACACTTCCCCAAACCTGTAGCGATGCATGGGGTTGTTGTGGCCCAAGTGCAGGACCCAGCACTTGGCCTTGTTGAAGCTCGTACCGTTAGCATTGGCCCATCGGTTCAATCTACCCAAGTCTCTCTGTAGAGCCTCCCTATCCTCATGTAGATCAACACTCCCGCTTAGCTTCGTGTCATCTGCAAACTTGCTGATGATACACTCTATGTCCTTATCAAGGTCATCAATAAAGACGTTAAACAGAAATGGTCCCAACACTGAGCCCTGAGGGACACCACTTGTGACCGGCCGCCAGCTGGAGTTAACTCCATTGACCACCACTCTTTGGGACCACCCATCCAGCCAGTGCTTGATCCAGCAGATCGTATGCTCATCCAGGCCGTGAGCCGCCAGTTTTTCCATGAGAATTCTATGGGGGACAGTATCAAATGCTTTTTGAAAGCCTAGGTAGACAATGTCCACAGCCTTTCCCTTATCCAATAATTGGGTCATCTTGTCATAGAAGGAGATCAGGTTCGTCAGGCAGGACCTGCCTTTCATAAACCCATGCTGACTAGGCCTGATCCCCTGCTTGTCCATTATATGACTTGTAATGGCACTCAAGATGATGTGCTCCATCACCTTCCCTGCTACCGAGGTCAGACTGACAGGCCTATAGTTTCCCAGATCCTCCTTTCTGCCTTTTTTGTAGATGGGCGCTACATTTGCTACCCTGCAGTCCATTGGGACCTCCCCAGTTAGCCATGACTTCAGGTAGATCATGGAAAGTGGCTTGGCGAGCACGTCTGCCAACTCTTTCAGCACTCTTGGATATAACCCATCCGGTCCCATAGACTTGTGCGCATCCAAGCGGCGTAGCAGGTCGTAGATCACTTCCTCTTTCATTGCGATGACCTCATTCAGCTTCCCCTCCCTGTCCCCTAGCTCACGAGGCTGGGTGCCCAGGGAACAGTTAGTTTCACTGCTAAAGACTGAGGCAAAGTAGGCAGTGAGCACCTCAGCCTTTTCCTCAGCCTTCGTGACTGTGTTTCCCTCTGCATCGAATAAGGGAGGGAGATTTTCCCTAATCCTCCTTTTGTTGTTAATGAATTTATAGAAACATTTTTTGTTATCCTTAACAGCTGTAGCTATGTTGAGCTCTAGCTACGCTTTGGCTAGTAGGATTGCTGCATGTAAGAGCAGCAGCAGGGGGTAGTGAGTAAGCAAGTGGGTGGGGGCTTAGCTGCCAGCCGAGATCAACCCACCCCAGCGCCTCTGAGAAGAGCTCTCTCATTTCTATAACCCTTCTCTGAGTAGTGAAAAGCAATTGGAACTCCATTCATTGCTGGCATTTATTTGACAGCCCTTCTCTTCGGATGTTATCTTCTCCACACCCCCCCCCCCCCCCCCCCCCAAAATGTGAAAGTCAAGTGGCTAAGTTCTGCTGGATGGCTCTGGCTAGGTAAAAGAACAAGTGAAACAAGTATTCAAAACTGAATACTTTTTCTGAGCCACTCAGTCCAAATGCTGTGTTCTTGGGACAACACAGTAGTGGATCACTTTTCTAAACTAAAAGAATGTTGTCATGGAGTGGCAAAATTATTTAAAATATAAGTAAAAATTGTGTTTTAAAACTGATTTTTCAAATGTATTAGATATTTTCATGTTTATTATGTTAATTATTATCTTTCGGATTTCAAAATGCAAAACCAGATTTTTAAACTTTGTCTTCTCATTGGAAATTATACAGGAATATATTTCTGTGGTTTAAGGGCTGGATTTGTGATATCTTTAACAGTTCAACTGAAACATCCAAATTAGGAGTCTGGGCTTCCTGCATTGTCAAAAGAACAAAAGAAGGACTCATTGTCCAGAGGAGTTATTATTCACTTGTGTCTGATATCTCTCACTCTTTCCACTGAAACAAGAGAAGGACTAGACTTGCAAGTTAGGAACTTCATGTAGATTCCTAGCGCTAGGAGGGAGGCATTCAAACCTAATCAAAGGGTTAGGTTTGATTATGACACACTATTTGTGAGTGAACTCTGGAATCAGGTGTCACTTTGATGTGATTCCCAGAACTTCACAGACACTGGGAGTTTATATCGTTGTTTTCTCACTTCTAGGCAGCGAGTAACATTTGAGGAGATTTTACCATCCTCTACTCCATTGCCTGCCTTGGATCTTCTGAAGAAACTTTTAGTATTTAACCCTGATAAACGACTCACAGCAGAGGAGGCTTTGCAGCATCCTTATGTGAAAAGGTGAGCATAACACCAATGTGCAATTTCCCTTGAGATGTTATAGACCTGCTTTTGGCACAAGTTTTCTTTACGTCCATGACAGAAAAAAAAAAAAGACAAAGCTAATTCTTAATTTTCTCTACCCCAGTTTCCACTAGAGGTCACACTAGATGATTTAATAATCCTTTTTAACATTATATTAATCTGTGATGCTGGTTTTAGTCTTAGTGAATTGCATTATGTGTTATCATCATCTTAGGTTTCACTGTCCTGCCAGGGAGCCCTCTCTGGATTATGATGTGATTCTTCCTTTAGGTGATGATATCCAGCTGTCTGTGGCAGAATATCGAAATAAACTATATGAGGTACTTTCTCTTACCCTATTTTCCAAAATCCCAGTCCTCCAGATAACCTGCCATTCTTGCATACACTTATTGAGTTCTGTCATTTTCTTCTATTTGCATTCCCCTAGGCTTTCTATACATGCTTACAGTTACATCTTGGTGTTTCTTATTAGTAAGTTCTATACTGTCATAATTTTTGAGAGGTCTCTAAGTCCAGATTCCCACTGGAAAAAGAAAAGCCTGTAAAGCATAATGTATGAGAAAGACTGTGTTAGAGGAAAATATGCTGGATCCAACAGTCCAAGAGAGGTGAGACTGCTGCCACTCCATGTCCCCAGGTCCAGCCAGTACGAAGTTGTATTCTCAGTGGGCACACACACATAGAAAACACATACACACTACATATATACATATATAATGTATACATGGCTGGCCACATGGATCACAAACAGGCACTCAGAGCACTCTCACAAACATAGACAGCACCAACAGCCTCATCCTGCTCCCTTCTCTGGCTGAGCAAGATGGATGTCCATTCATGAGAATATATATATATACATACATACGAGGTGGATCCCTGCAGCAGCTGGTCTCAGGCACTCAGTCTGCCCAGTAGCTGTCCCTTGGGTCCCCACCTCCTCAGTTGTTGGCACGTGGATAGACAGGCCGCCAAGGCTGCAGCCCTGCTCCAGTTGCTGGTACAGACCATGCAGACAAACAGCTGGCCAGGACTTTCCAGGTCCCTTAGCTGACCTCAGCACCCCACCCGCAGTGCGCTCACCCCTAGAAATACACAAGTGCTCTCACACCCAGAGCTGGCCCTTAGAGATGCCTGGGCCACTTGAACTGTTCACCGACTAGTCTGACTTGGTCTTTGCTGGAATCAGGGGCTCACTCGCACACCTGCACTCTCTTCAGTTGCTGGCACCATGGACACACAGGCCCTCTGAGCTGTGATCTGACTCCAGTTACTGGCACTCACACCTGCATCCACACACACACAGACAGAATAGACAGTCTCTCTTCCAGCAAAGAGAAAGGAATTTAATAAGAACATAGAGCAAACTGCATTGATCAGATGCAGGGCATGGCCAGACGAGCATATTGACCAGCCAGCTGTTGACACACAACTGTCTGTTTTATACCTCTACCCACTATTTCCCACACTCTTTCCTCCCCAAATCACCTAAACCCCTCTCTCTTCCTGCTTTTGGTTTCTAACCTAAACATCCCATAATAACTCCTGTGTGATCCTATTCTTTCTTTCCATTGAGAATATTACTACTATCTTCTTTCTAACCCTAAATTAATTTTAAAATTATACTTGTTACCTATCCTGGGAAATAAATTGCAGTTATTTTTAAGTCTTTATCTTTGTTTCTGCGTTTTGTTCCTCTGCTCTGCTGTGTAGCTGTGTTAAGTCTAATCAGCTTCTCCTTTCTGTAGATGATCCTTGAAAAAAAATTAAATAGACATCCAAAGGAGCAAGTGCAGAGAGAAGGCATTCACCTAAGTCAGTCTGAATCTAAGCCACTTCTTCCAAATTCCAGTTCTGTGACTTTACCTACCAGGAAAGACCAGAGAGAACCAACACCACCTCTTCTAAAAACTTCGCATGTGCACGCTGGAACTACAACTAGTGTCCAGCCAGAAGTATCCAGCCGGAGTGAAGATTTATGTCAGAGACCAAAGATCCATGTGATATATAATCCCATAACACACACTACTGTTCAAAGTAGGTACTACACTCCTACAGTGGGATGTAATCCACCGCAAGGCACTATTCTGGGGAAGAAAGAAGGGAACAGATTGAGTGGGGAAAAATAAATAAGGGAAATTGGAAATTTACATGGCAAAATGAGAAGGTGAAAGTGTGGGAGGAAAATGACATAAGAGCAAAAGACTGTTGAATGAGTTTTGAGTGTATGACATTCTTTTTGGCCCTTTCCTGCCTCAGTCTTGACCCTATGTTCCTTTCTGTTTTGTCTTTGCTTCTATACTGCTGTTATCTTTTCCCATGCCCTTTTGAACTAGTTTTGTTTGCTACTACATTCTAATTTTATTCTGAATATTTTTGTTCTGTTTGTGAGATGAAGCGAGGTGGCAGAGGCGGACTCAATTTTTATGTTCTGTCTATGTCTCATTCAGTGTGTTCCGTGTCCTCATGATTTTCCTTTCTCTCATGTTTTTTCTTCTGCAGGTAATGCAAATTCTGGTGCTGTGATCAGGAACTGTCCTGCACCACCTTCTCAACAGGCCAGAATTTCCAACAATAAGAAACCGGGGAGACAAATCACATGGGCAAATGCAAATGCTCGGCTGCCTCCTACAAGTGTACAGAACCTTTATAATGTGAGTAGCAGTCCTACCAAAAAAATACCAAACAAACCCTTAACTTTTCATGGACCAAAATTATATAGACACAAAATATCTTAATTTGCAACTTTGTAAAGACACTTAAATGAGAGGCAAGACATACTGCTCCGGAAGTGACTGAATTAATAAATTTTTATCAGTTAAAATTACTTATGCCAAAGATACACACTGCAGTTTTGTTGCTTGTATGTAGCTTCAGTCAAATGGTACCAGTAACCTATTTTGCTAGGACAGTTGGCTTGTGCAGAGTATGTTCCCTTCACTAGAGAGCTGGAGAGCGTGCTAACTGAAGAGGTTCTTCTCGTAGGGGAAATAACTAGACATAACTTGCCTCTAATAGGGGGTAGATTCATACAGGAACTTGCATATTGCAGTCTTCAGTGTTGCAATACCTACATTTCAGGTGTTTTGTCTACTAATTAAGTTTACAACCCTGAGTTAAGTCCTGTGCATGAGGCCGAGTGTTGAGAGGAAGACAATCTATAGCAATCACCAGGAAATGCCAAGGGCACAGACGTGGCTTAAACCTTACATCTCCGGCATATGTAATGCTGATCTTCAGCTAGTCTAGGTTTATAAACACTAACTTTCTCCTGGAGTTTTAAGTCTAACCCCAGTGTTTAAAAAACCCTATCACCTGTGTCTTGAGCAGCAAGAGTATTTTGGTACCTATAGGTTTATGCAGGAGTTCTGTGAATGACTGTTGAATTTAAGTATGGGAATTAGGTACTTCAGAGAACATGAAGTAACACAGACCTTCTGTAAATCTAGGTCTCTGCCTCATTAGCACTATTTTTTTCACAAAGATTAGTTGTAATGGATCATATATGTCAGCTAACAGTAATAAAAAAAGAAATAATATAAAGTAAAAATATATCTGCAGATTCTTTGCCTCTACTTCTTTTTCCCATTTTGAGTTTTTAATGCAATGTCTTTTGAGACATGCTGAGATATATGATGTTTTTTCCACTGCTCTTTTTCTAGAGGACAGGCTAATTTTGGATTCCATTCTACTTTTGGTTTTATCACTTCAGACAAGTGAGCATTTGAACACCATTTTAGATTATCACATTGCTCAGATTGTCAGCAGCACCAAAAATTCCCTTTGACTTCGAGAATCACAGATCAGTTGCTTTTACACTATCTTCAATGATGGCTTGTCCTGTCCAAAGGCAGCACGTTCTTTTTTAACCAAATTGAGACTGTTGGGTATTCCACACTTAGCTGGAGAGTTCTCACTTCCTCTGGAACCAACGTAATGGATTGCTGTTGCTGAACCATGAAGGTTTCAGTTCTGTCCTCTCTGCTCCTCCCACTCCCTTGTTGTTGGTCATGCTTCCTTGTAAAAGTTCTTATTCTCATCGGGTTCTTAAATGATCTCCTTGCCTCTGCTTTTTCTTTTTCCTGAGCTGTTTGTCTCTCATTAGGTCAAGGAGAGTCTAGCCAACACTAGGTGGCCAGAGGAAGCTTATGGCAGAGGAAGAATGTGGAAGGAGGTGCCACAGATTACCTTTTTTGTGCCACTAAAGATTGACTCGTTTGTCATGGGACTTTCTCACATCCCCACAAAAGAATATTTGAGTGTCTATGTGCTGGAGCATTCAAAACATTCAAAATGTATGCTAAGCACAGTTGTGTGAAGGGACTTCTGACGGACACCACTATCAAAGATGAGTTGAGTGGGATCACCTGCTTTGTGTCAGCATGCAATATCACATTTACCTTAAAGCAAATTATTTCTTTGAACACAGCTCTGAATGATCTGAACCATTTCAAGCTAGAAGCAAACTTCAGGCACTGTTAAAGAGTCAAGCTTATTCCTACTGAATCTCTTCTTACTGTTGTGATTGATATGAAAATCCGTATGAGTAACTGCTAAAATAACTGGCATGATTGCCAGTAACTTCCAAGTATGTCCACATGCACACTTGCAACCCATCTTTCCATTTCTCTGCTTTGGAATGTTTTGAGAGTGAAAGGAACTATTCATTCCACAAGTGTGGAGCAAATGTGGAAGCATTTATTCCACAATATGAGATTGTGGAGATTGCCACATGTGCAGCTGTACATATGAACAATGTGTTTTGAAGAATCTTTAGGTAATTGTGACAACTTTCTGCTACTGGAAGAGCATAATAGGGAGAAGATCACCCTACACATGCCCTGTGCTTTATATTTGTTCCCTGAAAGGAAGGCTAATACTAACTAGTGTCAGAGACAGGTTATTGTGATTTCTATCACAATAGATCATCAGCGTTGTGGCTGATCTTATGTTAAGTGAATGTTAACTTTTCCGTCTTTCTCATTTAGCCTCAGCAGGACCTGAAAAGTTCAGACAGTCCAGTTTGCTCTGCATTCAGTCTGCATTCATTTCCAATATCCTATCAGGCTCATGAAACTCCTGTTCTCAGCCATTTGACTGGGAAACGCTCCTACAATGGCTGGGTTGACAGCAGCCAGTGCCATAATAGTGAGTGGAAACTCTTGCCTTTCAGTTAACTAGAGGTTCACAAAGCATAAGTTGCAGTGAAACAGCTCTCCTCTTGAACTGGAGAGTCAAATGTATTAAGTACTGTAATGTATTAATGTATTATTAACTTTTCCCCACAGGGGCTGATAATCACAGTACCCACATGCAGCTTCCAACTCAGAAAGCCCCAAGCCATTGGATTGGCAGGAGCCAGGAGGATATACTGGGGAATGATGATGATCTGTCTTTTGTACATTTATTTAAAGCATTCACTGCTGTTGAAAGCAAGATACTAGCCAAACAGGCCTTTGGACTTTTGCTGCAGTGCAGGATTAATTTGTTGTACCTTGCTCCAGTGCCACTACCTCATTCTTTATACACCCATTTTTAAGCTCTTCTCCCTCACACCATTCTCACCATCCTATTCTTGATCTTACGAAACAGACTATGTTTTGTTTATTATTCATATAATATTCATGATCTGTCCTACTCCTCAGCTGAAGCTAAATCTGTGTTATTTGTATTTTAAAGACTGATTACAGGTTACTAACTATCTTGGCTTTTCTTTCTCACACAGAATTCAAGAAATATTCAGTTTCACAGCAAAGATGTTCGACCCCTTCTGAAGCCCAGTAAAAAGATGTTCCAGATTACTGCAAATATGGGAGCTGCTGGTGATCCGAAAGCATCAATGGGCAGTTACTCCCAGGCCTATGGAACCATATGCAAATCTGCACTGCAGAGTCTTCCGATATCAAAGTCCTCCCAACACGAGCAGTGAATATGGAAGTGTTCTAACCAGGTGAAGTACAGCTCATCTCATCAGTCCCTAACTGAGCCAGTAATAGCAAGTGAGAGCAAAATATAACAGGCGTTTGACAGGGAAATGCTTTATTCATTGCAAGGAACAATGTACTACTTTCCTCTAGACAAAACAATGGGAAGGAGAATCTAATCCCTTTGCCTTCAAGTCTTACCAGACAAGGGCACAGCACTATTTGCTCCCATACCATGAAAGCAATTAATACTGTCAGTTAATGTTCCTAGTTTGAATTATTGCAAAAAATTACAGAAAACCGCAATATTCTGACACTTGAATGTGTTTAGACATATACAGACTATTCAGGGCCCTTAGACATATTCAGACACATTCAGGGCCCCAGAGAGAGACTTTTTACCAAGGCCTGTAGTGACAAGAAAGGGGTAACAGTTTTAAACGGAAGGAGGGGAGATTTAGATGAGATATTGGGAAGAAATTGTTTGCTGTGAGGGCGGTGAGCCCCTGGCCCAGGTTGCCCAGAGAAGCTGTGGCTGCCCCATCCCTGGAGGGGTTCACGGCCAGGTTGGACGGGGCTTGGAGCAACCTGGGCTGGTGGGAGGTGTCCCTGCCCAGGGCAGGGGGTGGCACTGGGTGGCCTTTAAAGGTCCCTTCCAACCCATTCTATGATTCTGTGATTCTTTAGCAGTTTCAGGTGCATTGCTTAAATGTGGATATTTTTTTTGAGCAGAACAGGTAACTAACTATCTGTTCTCTGAAGACCAAGACAACTAAACTCCTCATAGATAATCTTAAAGCCCTTCATTTTGTTTTCCTCTAATTTCTATGATTCCTCTGGGGTAAATTAACATAATCAATGGGGATTATTTTCATTAAAATCAAGTAGAAAAGCATTTTAAATTGAGTTCTGCTACAATATTTAGTACCTTACTGACCATGTAATTTGTAATATTGTAATAATAAATACTTTATTTCTTTGTCTTTCAGTCAATGTTTGCTGTGTGTGAAAGGGGGAAAAATACAGGGGTATCTTTTTCAATGAATAATGCGGTAATTTCTTCTTTCCTTTCAGAAAGCAATTTTCCAAGAGATACTATTGCTGAAACATCATGAAGTTGTTATCAGGCAACAGTGGGACTATAGTAAACTTTAAAACTATATTCCTGTTTTAATACTGATTTTTGATACATTCTCTTCATTAACTTGAAGTTCTTATAAGAAGTCTCTGTCCCTGAAATTTTACTTCACCTATGATAAAAGATAGTTATTCCAGAACATTGGGACTACAGTTACAGAGGGGATTCAGGCACTAAATTCCAACATGGGAGTACCACTGTCATTGATAGCATATACTTTTTATCTTTTAGTATCTAAACACCAAAGTCTAGTTAAGTAAAAAAATAGTACATTAACTTCTGGTACCAGTTGTGGTCACTTAAGTCTGGTAATACTAGGGAGCTGGCAATGCAGCTTACAGGGAAGTCCTGGTTTATCCTGGCATATTCATAAAATAGGCATTTCCTGTCTATCTCAGGTACAGGTAATGGCAATGACAGCGTGAACATATCGCATAGGCAGTGCTCTGTGCAGCACGTTGGCTCTTGTGAGCCTAAGATGCCAATTCTCATGCACGGGAAAGGGAGCCTACTGTTTAATCCAGGGTTGTGACTTCCACTGATAGTCTAGCACCTAGCAATTTGACAATACAACACAACATCAAGAAGAGTGTGGCAAGCAGATCAAGGGAGGTCAACCTCCCCCTCTATTCTGCCTTGGTGAGGCCACATCTGGAGAACTGTGTCCAGTTCTGGGGTCCCCGGTTCAAGAAGGACAGGGAACTGCTGGAAAGGGGACAGCAAAGGGCTACCAAGGTGATGAGGGGACTGGAACACCTCTCTTATGAAGAAAGGCTGAGGGGCTTGGGTCTTTTCAATCTGTAAAAAAAGACGACTGAGGGGGGGTCTTATCAATGCTGATAAATACTGAAAGGGTGGGTGTCGGGAGGATGATGCCAGGCTCTTTTCAGGGGTGCCCAGTGACAGGACAAGAGGTAATGGGCACAAATTTGACCATGGGAAGTTCCATCTCAACATGAGAAGGAACCTCTTTCCTTTGAGGGTGGCAGAGCCCTGGCACAGGCTGCCCAGAGAGGTGGGGGAGTCTCCGTCTCTGGAGACATTCCAAACCTGCCTGGACGCGTTCCTGTGCCACCTGCTCTGGGTGCCCCTGCTCTGGCAGGGGGCTGGACTGGGTGATCTCCAGAGGTCCCTTCCAACCGCTATCATTCTGTGATTCTGTAACTTCTAAGCTCCTCTGTGAACCTAGCCTCAGATTGAGTCGTGATGGGCTCTAACACTAACTTTTTATTCTTAAAATGTTTTTGCAATTACCAAGTGAATGAGTTATTCTGCAATATTTGTATACACCTACATCTGCTAATCAGCATATCACTAGAAGAGACAGGTCATTCTAGTTCTGGTCAGGAACATACTTTTACACTCAACCCATCATGCTGAGCAAGATAAAATTCTAAAAATCTAAAAAAATACAGCAAAAATACAAAATGTTGATGTAATCTGTGACTATAGAAATAATTAAGTTTCTAACTTGTCTGTTACAGAACAATGCTGGAGCAGGTAGGTTTGTGAAAGGCTGGGGAGGTATAGAATGAAGTGAGTAAGAATTACACAAAACAGGGCTAGCCTATATATCATAGGATATATATCTATATGGCCTGTCTTCCTCTCTAGAGTAAAATAATCTCTATCTCTCTCATCTAGTAGAGGACAACTGTATTGATCATTACAGTTCATTTTGAGACCCACTAATAACTGGATCTGAATCATTACAAAGAGCAGATGAAATATATATACAGCAATTCTTTATGAATTTGTACAAATGTATCTGAAATGGCATACATTTATACAACATGGAATAAGCGTAAGAAATCCATTTCAGCTTTTTTTCCAATTTTGGCTGCTTCTTCCCTCCTTCTTTTTTTTTCTTTTTTTCCTCTCTTAACTTAATTTCTAGGTTTACCTTCTTATGTCAAAACAATAATTCCTCTTGATTCTGGCAGTTTTTTACCACCATCTGTATTAATATGGAAATCAGCTTCCTCTTTTTTTCAGATCAGACAATGTATCTTTCTGCACATTCATTTCCCAAGGTTTTCAATGAACAGTAAAATAATCATTAATTGTTACAGATATGTAAATTACATAAAGCCTGCTACCATGGGAGCTGGCATCCTAAAAAAAAGATAAAGTTTTAAAGACCCTACTAAAGTTACCTTCCGGCACTGATGTGGCCTCTTGCCCCCATCTGTAAGCCACGTACCTGAACTGGTTTGCTGAGCTTGCAGCTGGTGTCACAAGGGGGTAATCATGAAACCCAAACTAATGGGAATGGGAAGTTCAGAAGCCTAGTTCCATGTGAGAGCATTTTTCGCCGTCAGGAAAAAAAATAAAAATCCCAATTTGGCAATCCTGGATGCCAAGCAGAGAGTGTCCAAGATGACGGCAAAACACCAAACAGCTAAGTAACTAAACATTACGTACAGCGTTTTCTTGACAGCCTCTGTCTCTACCTTCTGTCCCGCAAGATGCTCTAACACAACGGCATGAACCTACAGACTGATCTGGGCTGTTTTAAAGCTGCTTGGTACCAAACTACTGCAGGACAGTTACATGAGAGAAAACACTTCTGAGCTTGAAATTTCCAGCAGCCTTATTCCTTCCATTATAAGTCCCTTCTTTCCTTGTCTTCGCATGGAAAGATGTGCTAACAAATGAAGGCCCCTTCCTCCCCACAATCACTTAATTGGAGTTACATTGTCGAGGAAGTTACTACTTGGCCAAGACAGCATTTTAAACGCCTAATTAAAGTCCCAACTCAGCTGCAAAGGAGTCCTAAAAACGGGTCTTCCTTTAACAGCAGGTCCATTTCCTTTTCTATGGCCTTTCAGCTGCTTCTTTCAGCTCACCCCCTAAAGCAACACTACATTATACAAAAGGAAACAAAACAATAACAGAACAGAACCAATAGGCTTAGAACATGGTAAATATGAAAGCTGAGCAGGCACTGCTAAACAAGACCATAACCATAGATAAGGGCAAAAAGTTGTTTACAATGTTTTTTCCTCCTGTAAACCTTCAAAAAGGTGCCTCCCATATTTGATTCGTTATTAGATACAAAGAAAAGATATCTGTACCTAAGAAACATTTGGTTTTTAAACACTGTTTCCAGCTAATGCACATAGGTGTATGTGTCTGTGTGTATTTTTCTTTCCTGGACAGAGCTCAAGTATTGAATTTTCTATTTTTAATTGTTTCCTTCTGAAAATGGAATTGTTTTGTCTGCTGAAAACATTCCCTAAGCATAACATAAAAAGACTCTTACTTTATTTCTTTAAGCATCTTGGCAATTTAATAATTTTATTTGAAACGTACTGTGATAAGGTTGCCTGATACCACTTGACTTTATTGGGCAAATTGTGCCATAGGAGTTCTAACGCCGAACACATTTCCACTCACTAACCACGAAGAGTATGGCCTATGATGCTTATAGCCATCATAAACAAGTTACTTCCTCATTCCCCTTTGACAGTCAGTGATTATATGGAATTAAATAGTATTTCTATGATCATTTTTTGGTCTTGAAGGTCCCCAGGATTTTGGGCATGAATTTTCCCATCTTCTTGTCTTTGGCATCTGTGTCGTATTCCTCTTCGCTTTGACTTGTATGTTCATCCTTTTTGCAGAAGACCTCAAATCTACTGTAGACTCGCTTCTCCTTCCGCATATTCTCCATTTTTTTCAGAAGGGTATCTCTATCCTCTGATGGTTGCCGCTGAAGATTTCGTTTCTGGCTCCCAAAACTCTCTGACCTGTGGATGTTACAGCTTTTCTCCTTCTCACCTTTCCTTTCCAAGCTTGTAGTTGACTTAGAAAGATCAGGATTACTAGTGGATGGCAGTTGTTTGGCCAGTTCAGCTCTGTTCTTCTGACTGTTTGCAGAGATTTGTTCCAAAATCACCTTGGTATCATCACGGAGGTTGCTGCTGTACAGGATGTTAGCTGTGGATGAAGGAAATCTCCCCTGTGTCGGCTGGCTGCTTTTGGGAGGAAGCGGTGTTGCAAATTTATGGCTTTTTTCTTCCTCCATCATTTCCTGACAGTCCCCTATAGACGATCGTTTGAGAACCACAGCCTGCTTGTCAGATTTTCCACTCTCAGAAGTGGGTTCCTCCTCCAATTTCTTTTCACCTTTTGGGTTCAAAAGCTGCTTCAGCCGTAGTGACCCTTTTCTTAAAAATTCCATTGGATTTTGTTCTTGTTTTGAACAATCTTCCTCAGATTTATTGAGAGAGCTGTCAGATCCTTGACTTCTAGATAAGTTTTCAAGAACTGATGTGGTACTTGCCCTAATCTGTGGTTTCTTCATTTCTGTATTGACTAATTTTTGAGTGTCGTCTTTGAATGTCACTCTTTCCTTCTTCTCTGGAAGAGTCAATTTCTGAGTGTCTCCTACAAATATAAGACTCTCCTTCTCCGGAAGAGCAGGTTTATTCTCTACAGGGTAAAACCGAGATGATAATTTGTCCACCTTAGTGCTAATATGTGCTAGGGGATCTTTACTCAATGTGTCAACAAGCTGGGGGGTTGATGAGGCCATTCCAAATGGTCTGTCGGCCTCTCCATGCATTTTGTAAGTACTGCAGGAGTCTTTGGCGTCCAGTACCCTACTCTCCAGAATCTTATATTGCACAGACTTGGTACATTTCTTCTCTGTGTTCTGTGACTCTTCCTGTAGATAACTGGAAACAGCTTTGGTATGAGTGACTCTCTCTGTGTCTTTGCCCACAGCTTTGTACTTCTCTAAAAGTTCTGCCACTTTAGATGAGGCAGCTGTCTTGATAGTTTCATTGTCTTTTGTCAACTCACTGGACATTTGTTCTTTTTGGATCATCTGAACCTTTTCTATTGTGGTGTTAGGCTGATCTAACTTGGCAGCACTGAAAATCAGAGAGGACCTGAGTCTTGAGCTCCTCTGGATCAAAGGATTTATTCTGGACCTAAAGGCATCTTGTTTCATTATAGGGGTTTCTTCACCTACTCTGTCAGGATCTGTAAATTCTTTGGCACTTTCAATTCCCAGTGGCTTGCTATTAAAAGACATAGGGGATTTGAATGCTGGGATGAGATCAGTGGGGTGCTTTGTGAGGGTGTCCCCAAGAACATCATTATATGCCTCTGATTCCATAGGCATTGGAAGACCTTCTTCTGGTTCGGACTGGTATGCACTAAGGTATGAAGAAATCCTCCAGTTACGTAAACCTGTTCTATTTTCCTGTGTATTCTTGTCTTCATCTTGGTCCTCATCTTTGTCTTGTAAGAATAGGCGTTGTTCCAGGCTTTGTTTCTGTGTAGGAGAAGTCTGGCAAATAAATTTCTGTCCTATATTCTGCCTTCTTAACATCATTCCCATTGGGCCGTTGCCTGCAGGATTCAGCTGATCAGAGCCATGTCTCACTTCCCTGGAAGAATTTGAAGGTACGTAATCCAGCCTTAAGGGGAAACCCTCCTGTGGAAAACTGGATTCAAGTTCAGGGTATCTGGGTCCCTCTCCGTAGTCTTCCAGTTCATTGAATCCTGGCCTACCACCTCGGATTCTGTCAAAGAGTCCCTGTGGTCTGCCAGAAAGATGGGGATGTTCAAACTGGTACTGGTAGAACTGATCCTTCTGAAAATGACTAGATTGGATTTTAAATTCATCCATATTGTTCATGAACATCTGCCTGGCATACTGTTTAGAAGAAGCAAAATTTTCAAATGTTCCTTCTGCAAAACTGTGTCTCTTAAAAGCGTCCAACTCCAACTGCTTGGAACGGAGAAAACCCCTGACAGGATCCATCTGAGAATTCTCCATTTCCACCTTTTTATACATTCGCATGGCCGAACCCTCCACAGTATGGCGCAACATGTCATCCCGCCTGAAATTTGACAGGAAGTATCTGTCTGGATCGACTCTGTCCATAAAGGAGGGAAAAAGACTGTCATCCCTCTGGAACATCAGGGGTGCTTTTTTTGGAAAGAAAGGCATGTTACTGCCAAAGGGAGTCATGGCAAATGTGTTTTCTGCCTTTGCCAAGACGTTGGCTGGAGGAACAAGGGGTTCTGACTGTGCAAACAGAATTCGGAATTCTTCGTCAAAGCTGGCCACCAGCTCTCCCTGAAAGATGTGTGCAATGCTTCTGTGAATCTTCTCAAAAGACCACATAAAACTACAAAGAGAAACAGAAGTAATGATTAGCGTATTAGCATCAAGTAACTCAATTGTACTTTACATTAAACCATTTGCTTGCCTGAAGAAAATTCTCCTGATACTATTTACTCCTCAAGCAGCCATTCATTACACACTATTGTTCCCAAGCCTCATAGTTATGAATTGATTTGGCTTCACATCTTTGCAGAGGACTTTACAAGGCAATAAATTACTTCTGTTCTAAAATAAACCCGTCAGTAGTAACAACAGCAAGAGAGCGAGCTGATGCTAATCCTCACATGAAGTAGATGGTCCTGCAACTTTGGGTTGTAATTGTTTTTTATAACTAAAACGTTGTACCCATCTTTCAAAAGAGCAAAAGGATTAACTAGGGAACTAGAGCAGTCAGCCTTACCTCAGTGTGAGGGAAAATTGTGGAGCAAATCTTCCTGGAAGCCATTTCCAGGCACAGGAATAACAGAAAGACAACTGGGATCAGACAGCAGGGATTTACCAAGGGCAAACCACGCCTGGCTTGCCCAGGGACTCTGTGGAGCTTCCCTCCTTAGAGATATTCGAAAACTATGTGGACAAAGGTGCTGGGCAACTGGCTCTAGGTGGCCTTGCTTGAGCAGAGGGAGGTTGGACCAGATGACTGCCAGAAGTACCTTCCAGCCTCAACTGTTCTGTGATTCTGTGCAGGAAGGAGGAAGACGTTCAGCATTATGGTGTTTGTCTTCCCAAATCAAGCTCTGCTTTCCTGGAAATGGCTAGATACCTGCCTGCCGATGGGAAGCAGTGAATGGCTTCCTTATAGAATCATAGAATCATAGGGTTGGAAGGGACCTCTGGAGATCATCCAGTCCAACCCCCTGCCAGAGCAGGGGCACCCAGAGCAGATGGCACAGGAACGCGTCCAGGTGGGTTTGGGATGTCTCCAGAGACGGAGACTCCCCCACCTCTCTGGGCAGCCTGTGCCAGGGCTCTGCCACCCTCAAAGGAAAGAAGTTCCTCTTCATGTTTAGGTGGAACTTCCCATGGTCAAGTTTGTGCCTGTTACCTCTTGTCCTGCCCCTGGACAGGATGGGCTTTGCTTGTGTGTGCAGGTTTGCTTTAATTATTGCACTGTCTTTATCTCAACCCACAAGTTTTCTCACGTTTGCCCTTCTGATTCTCTCTCACATTGTGCTGGGCGTAGTGAGCGAACATCTATGTGGGGCTTAGCTGCCTGCTGGGGTTAACCCACGCCACCTTATAGTTACTGTATCCTTTTTGCAGATCGTTTACACTCTTGATGTGATGGAAGCTTGGCTTGGTGTCAGGGCTTGAAGGCTTGTTTAATTGGTGTTTCTACCTCAGTTGCAAAATGGTGTATTTTTCCTTAAAATTGCTGCTCAGTATCCTTCAGTGAGAAAAACTCTTGTCGCTGATGTTCATTTGGAAGTGCCGAAGCACTGCTTCAGCAATTAACCAGCTGCTTTCTCACTGAAAGTGGGACATGTAACATTGCAGAGCTTCTCACCTGTAGTTGCCACTCAGCACCACCATGCAGTCCACCAAGAGGAATTTCTCTTTCACGTGGCCTTTGAAGGACATCCCTGTGCGGCAGTAGTATGTTGGGCCAGAAACTGTCCTCACCCTCAGGAACTGCAAACCAGACAAGGCACTGACTCAGTTGGAAGCTGTTACTTCCCTCCCCGCTGTCCCTCCTTCTTCCCCTTGCTCTTTTAACTTCCATCCTGCCACCATTTTTATACTTCAGCTCTAGTGATTCTGTCTCCACACACGTTGGAGAGATAAGCCCCTTCAGCCCTGTATTGTTGTGCCAGCTCTCCTCGCTTTCCTCGTACTCATCTTTCATTAGGCTCTGGCCCATTTTCCCCTTTCTTGGGTTTTCACTGTCGTAACAGCCCTCTGTGTCCCAAGACATATCTCCCTCAGAATGCGAAGTAGGGGCAGGGCAGGTCTTTGGTTTGCTCACCTCCACATAGTTAAGATTGACTCTGCATTTAGCAGCCGTGTCAAGGAAAAGCTGAGAGTTCATTTCATCCAGCAAGATGTACACGGGCACTCTGCGAGCAGCAGCATCCAACACCTCAAACAGCAGGTCCACATCAGTGAAAATGTCCATCACTATGGCCACCACCTAGGAAACGAATGCAAGAAAGACATCAGCCATCTGTGCCTGCTTATGCCCTGAGTGATCACATTGGCCGGCACCTCACACTCCGAAGCTGCGCTGCTGCGCTGTCTCCATTTCAACTTCCTTTTTAAACAGGAACCTCCCCATTTAAATATTCCTTTAAACATTGTGGGCCCCAGAACTGGAAACAGAAATGCTTTTTACGGTGGACATTCTGTATGAGGGTGAGAGGTGAGGGAAAAACCTCACTGCCACTGAGTGTTCCCTTACTCATTAATCCAAGGATAGCAGGTACTTTTTTGGTCATGTAACCACCCTGGAAGGTTGTATTGAGCTGCGTCGCTCACCCAGAATCACAGAAACTTCAGAGTTGGAAGGGAACTCTAGAGATCATCTAGTCCAACTCCCCTGCTAAAGCAGGATTGCCTAGAGCACGTTACTCAGGACTGCATCCAGGTGAGTCTTAAAAATCTCCAGAGAAGGGGACTCCACAACCTCCCTGGGCAGCCTGTAACCCCCTCAAACACCCATCCCATTTTTAGATAACTTCCTGGCCAAAGCTCAATCAGCCACTATACAGCTGCATCTATATGCTGATAATACAGGAAGTAGCTTCAGAGCTTTATCTCCCTGTCCTTCCCAACTCTTTATCAGTGAGTATAAACACCTGATGGAAGGGTGTAAGAAAGATGGAGACAAATTCTTCTCAGTGGTACCCAGTGAAAGGACAAGACACAAATTAAAATACAGGAAATTGCAGTTAAACAGAAGGAAAACATCTTTTACTGTAAGGGTGACTGAACACTGGGACAGGTTGCCCAGAAAAGTTGTGGAGTCTCCATCTGTGGAGATATGCAAAGACATGTCCTAAGTAACCTCCTCTAATCGACCCTGCTTTGAGCTGGGGGGCTGAATTAGACCGTCTCCAGAGGTCCTTTTCCACCTCAACTGTTCTGTGATTCTGTGAACTCTTGGTATATTTCAGCATGGCCTTATACAGTTTTTCATGAGACCAAAGGCTAGCTTTGATGCAGTAAACGGTAGTTCTAGAATCATCCTTCCCCTCTGTCGGGTCCTAGGAGCAAAGTTAAGGGAATTGGCAGAGGACCAGATGCATTCTGATTCATCTTTCACACACACATAATTTTATCTCTGCTCTAGCTGGGCTCTTCACTGTCTCACCTGTTGAGCTGCTCGAATCATTCTGCGAGCTTCCTCCTTAATGCTGGGATTGTCTGGGGGTGGTGGTTGCACAAGGGTTGTCACCTCTGTTCCCCTGAACCCAAAGACCATTGGCCAGCCCAGGTCAAGCTCAGGAACAGCGAGGTCCGAGTTCATGGGCCAGTAAGTCCCAGAGGATCCATCCATGTCATTGTCACCTGTGGTGTCTGTGCTGCCTTCCTGATTGGCGTACTGGGGTTTCTGGAGATTCTGTATGATGTGATCCACCTCTGAGTTGCAAAGAAAATCAGGGGCTGCCTCCTCTGACAAGAAGCGTTGGTAACTTTCTTTGCCCTCTTCAGTAAGCACATCCAGAGCTAAGCGGTAATACTCCTTGTAATGGGGGGGAAGATAGTTAGGGTCAAGGGGATTGTCCCCCTGCGACGAGCTTTGCGATCGACGAGCCATGAGGGGAGGGAGAGCTGTAAGACAGGAATAACCAACAATGAGAGCAGTTTCACTCCAGTGACATATCCACCCTCGTAAATGGCAATGGTTGGGGGTTCACAATGGCAAAATCAAAAGGGAAGGAATTCAAAGCACAAGAGTAACGTTGGAGAAAGTTCATTCTGAATGGATAGGCAGCCTTAAATTAGGCGAAGGCATTAATCAGTTACAGCATTACTTTGACACAGTTAAATGTTTTGGGGCAAAATAAGGAACAAATTAAATTGGGCAGCATCCAATTACACACACACACACACACCCCCCGCCAAAGAACAATGCTGCTGGTTATTATCTGGACTCCATTAAAACTCATTTCCAAATGTTACAAAAATTATTTACTGTGTGTAATATGGCACTAAACCAAAAAGCTTATGCATGTATACAAATGCAGCCTCTGAATCCTTATAAATTGAGTGTTAAAAACACCTCAGCATATGAATAGAAGTAGGGTTTATGTGCAATGCAGGCAAGTATGAGGGTGTCCTGCTGTTGTAACATGGTCAGAAGTCAGACGAGTCTTCATGACACCCATGAAAAAATAAAAAACAAGGGACATGATTCCTTCTTCAATCTCTTGATGTTGGGAAAAATCTGAGATGAAGGGGCTCATATTCAATATTTGACAGTTGTCTGTAGGGAATCTATTATTTGAGACTAAAGACAAATTTGATTTTAAGAAAGAAGAAGAAGGAAGAAAACCTTATTGTGACACAAATACAACTCAATAAACAATACCCTACTGATCTGCAAAGAACTCCAAAGCACTTTGGCTTCTGAGCCTCAATTAATGTCAGTGCTCAAACATACTTTTCATGGGGCCCCAGCACTGATGTGCCAACTGAGGCAAAAAAAATCAAAAAAAAGCACAAGGCTGACCTTGACCACTCATGCAAAGTTACATTAACGGGAAGTGTGAGTACAGAGGGTAAAAGTGGCCGCCGTTGTCATTGCCATCCAACACTTCTGCTCCCAAAATGGAAGGGATTGCCATGGATGTGGGAGTAAGAAAAAGACTTCTGGCCCATGTTATCACTCTCGTTAATCGCTGTGAGTATAAAGATAGAATAGTTTCAAGATAAAGCCCGAGTGGACTTTCTTACGTGACTACCTGCGTAGCGCAGCTCAGTACTGTGTTACTCCCACCTCAAGTGCCCACAAGTTACTCCTGCTTCAAACTATAACTCCTGGTAGAGCTGCATGATACAACAGGAAAAAATACGGTCTTAATATTGAAGTAGGGTTTGATATATTAAAGCTGTAAACTAATTGAATTAGGAGATTAATTTAGGAGACTGGGTGCCTTAAGGCTGTACAAAGAGCAGATGCAACAGTTGTAGTACTAAATGTCAGAACTTAACTCCTATTTTTTAAGAAGGAATGCTTTAGGACAATATAACCTTGTAGTTGAAGCTTATCTCAGGGGTCCAGGGTTACTGAGGAATGCAGAGACTAGTCAAAGCTAACACTTTTGATGCGCCAGGAAGAATAGAGAAGTAGAGCAGAGGCCTGCAATTCACCCAGAAGTCACAACGATGAAGAGGAGCGGAGGAAGTAAATGACCACCAGATGTCCCTGAAGACCACTGAGAGACTCTAGTGCGCATGCGGGAGTGGGCAGTAACCTGTAATAATGAGTTAATGAATAGGTAATAATTTCTTGGAAAACTAGTGAATATGCACACATAGTATGTATTTAAACCGTACACCTAAATCAGTCGGCGCGCACATTGGGTGGAGCAATCCCCTGTGTGCCCAGCGCTGCAATAAAGAATACCTGCAATAGTCACCAAGGCTATTGAGTCTTAACTTGGGCATTTCACGGCATCAATATAAGGGTAGCAACTGAATCTAACAGGTCCCTGTGCGAAGTATTCCAACGGATAATCGTCTTTACAGTCTACACATGTATCCTTATTTGTAGTTGTAACTGTCTAGATTTATCTTCCCATTCTAATTCTCATTCTATCCTTCTTCTCTTAAATAAAAAGCAGTCCGCTATATACCTCCATTTTGGTGTGCCCAAGTCACCTACGTACCTGCTGTTAACTATTTCAGTGGTGTCTTTAGCCTTTCATTTTAAGGCAATGCTCCCAGAGTTCCATTCATTCTTGAGACCATTCATGAGAGCAACATATTTCAGATATAACTCTAAAGGGGCTGAACGGTCACGCAGACAGCAAACCACTCATAATGCTAGCTTGCTCAGAACAGTAATAATCAAGAAAATACAAAATTAAGATTGTTTCACCACTTTATATTTATCAATATTATATTCCTTCTTCCATTTTGATTGTCCAGTCAGCATCATAAGGTTCTTCTGCTTTTTCTTCCTTTTTTGTTTTTGTAGTTGGCTATTTCAATACTCTTATGAATCAAGAAGACAGACCTTTAAAGGAAGTGTTGGCTAATGCTAAGCATTATTAGGTAAGGAACAGAGAAAATAACACCACTAACAGATTCAGAGGGAACTCACAACCTGACCGTGTTGTGAATATGAAAGTCTTATTCCTCACATCTTGAAAAAGGCTATTATAAATCCGAACTATGACTCTTTAGCCCAGAGAAGATATCTACAAAATATGTCCAGGGACCAGCTGTCCATTTTCTCCTCCAGTACAAGAACTAAAAGGGCATAAAACTAAACTAGCAGGCAGTGGGTTCAAATTGAACACTTTTTCTCAATCCTCTGCCAAACTCCTTCCCACAGGATGTTTTAGGATGGTTAGAGAAAGTGTGTACGAAAGGACAGGCACGAAGTCCTTTGTCAGAACGCTCCCACGGCCCCACAGTCGGTGGTGGAAAGGCCGGTCAGGAGACATGGCGGGAGGCTATGCGGGGAGTTTTTGCAAGAAGAGGAGTCGCTTGAGTTCCCTAAGGATTTGTGGTAGCCAATATATTCATGAATAAGCAGGAAAAACAGTACCAGTGAAGAAATGAATCTGATGCAAAAGCAAAGCGAGCCTCGTGGTTTGCTCTCAACCACAGGGGGAACGAAGGCGGGGCCGGCGGGTGCCGGGGCGGCCGGGCCCGAGGGGGACGGTCCGGCCGCGCTGTGAGGGACCCCCGGCGCCGGCCCGTCTCCCCTCGCACGGGGGAGGCGCTGCCGGCCCCGCCGGGCTCGGAGGAGCTGCTTCGGAGCAGCGTCGGGCCCAGCGGCCGCGGGCTCGGGCGGCTCCGCCGGCACCCGGACCGCCACTTCGGGCGCTGGCGCCGCTCGGCCCGGACCGTTCCCCGGCTCGGGCCCTGCTGGGGAGCCCGTGGTGCCGGTGCAGGTGACAGGGGGACGGCGGGGCCCGCGCCGCCCGCGGAGGGACGAGTGCCGGGGCGGCGCCGAGGCAGGGCGGGCCCCGCCGTCCCCCTGTCACCTGCAGCGGGTCCCCGGGGCCGCAGCGAGCACCCGGAGCGGATCGCACCGAGCACGGAGAGGGCTCCGGGTGACTAACGAGGCGGCAAAACCTGCAGCGTCACCCTCTCTGGCGCGCAAGGCGAGCACGAAGGAGGGAGATGCTGCGCCTTGTCCCAGGCAGCTCCTCCTCCTTAGAAGTTCCTGCTGAGACAGCACCGTCAACCCCGCTTGGAAAGGACCTGCAGCCTGCTGAGCCTGGCATTCCTGGGTTTGCCCAGGCAAGGCTCTAGTCATTAAGCCTCCTCACTTCCTTCAGGTGGTTTTAATTTCTTCCAAATAGACGCACAAATCTGAGAACTGTGAAATAAACCCCAGAAATTATGTTTCTGCCACCATAAGCCTAAGTAACTCATGACCTGCAAGGACCTAAGGACAAGTCCCTAACAAGTGGGCACAATAAATTTAAGGGCAGCTAGAATGAGCGTGTTTGACCATTACACTGTTCCCAAGGAAATGCATGAAAACTGTAAAAAAAGTATCTGTTTCCCCCAAGAAGACCCTGGATTACTCTAAACCTAAGTGTGAGGAAATTCTAGAGTTTGCTCACTTATAAAGTATAGAATCTTCATGGTTGGAAAGGACCTTTGAGATCATCAAGTCCAACCACAAATATAGCTTTCGTGTACTTTGATTCCCAGGAATAGATCCTCATTTTTGTTTCAGAAATGAAATTCAGGAAGAAGCTGCAGTTTTCATGCTTTTGCCTGGGTTGTGTGACGACTCGTTTGCAGCAGCAGCTGTAGCTGTGTCGGCAGCCTCCTGTGCACGCACAGCTGAGCTCCACGGCGTCACACAGCTCAGTGTCCCCAGGTCGGGCCAGGGTGACAGCACCAGGGCTGCACAGAACGTCTGTGTGTGTGCGAGGAGGCGAACACGCTTGGGACGCTGGTCACAGCTGCAGGGCTGCACAGGTGGGCAAGAGCAGCAACTGCAACCGCGCACCCCACACACTTGCTGTGTATGCGCTGGAGTGTATTCCTCATAGAATCCTCAACAGATCAATTCCGGTTTGAAGCTTCCATGACAACTAAACAGGACTTTAATTTAAAAACTATCTTAAATATTCTGCAGCTCTTAAGAGAAAACTAACTTACTGAATAGGATTCCACAGAGTGAAAGCGCTTGACAGTTCTTGGGAATGCACTGGAAAAGATATGGTCCCGTTTGCACTTGTGATGCTGGGACAAGTGTCTGCACCTTATCTTTGTGCAAGATGGGAAGCTGATGGTCGACTGATACAGATTTAGAGTCTAGGGAATAAACAGTTTGACGAGTGACTGGTTGTGTCTACATCTATAAGGAAAGATTACCACTGCCTCTGGATCCAGCTGAGAGCTGAAGAGGCTGAAGTTTCTGCATACAAGGAGAAAAAACTTGAGCAAATCAAGATCCCTGTATCTGTTACTTCAAGCGCGCAGGCAGCTGATCTGGCCAAAAAGGACACTACATGGGCAGGGGTTTGTTGATGGAAGCAGAGAGGGGTGCTACAATGTTCACTTTCATTCCACATGGCAGTTTTCCTTAAAGCTGCTCATCTACGGTTGCTTTCTACTTAGGAGCCATTAGCATTTATACAGCTAGAAAAAAAATCAAGTAATGGGTAAGGTGATGTAATGTGTTTTCTGTGTTTTCTTCATGCTGCAGAATTTAATATCTTTATCAATGACATGGACAGTGGGACTGAGTGCTCCAGCAATGAAGTTTTTCTGGATTTTAATAAGGCCTTTGATGCTGGCCCTTACAGCATCCACAGCAGCCATCCAGACAAGTTGTCCAGCTGTGGGATGAGCAGGTACAAGGTGCGCTGGGTGAAGAACTGGCTGGACAGCTGGGCTCAAAGGGTCGTAGTGATGGGGCTACATCTGGCTGGTGGCTAGCCACCGGCGGTGTTCCTCAGCGCTCATTTCTAGGGCCAGTTCTGTTCAACAGTCTTATCAACAATCTGGATTCAGCTGAATGCACCATTAGCAAGTTCGCTGATGATACTAAACTGGGAGGTGCTGTGGACTCTCTCGAGGGACATGAGGCCTTGCCGAGGGATCTAGATAGATCGTAGCACTGGGCAATCATCAATGGCATGAAATTTAACAAAAACAAAAGCCAGATTCTGCCCCTGGAATGGAGTAATGCCGGACACAAGTATAAACTGGGAGAGGAGCGTCTGGAGATCAGGCCTGCAGAAAGGGACCCAGGGGTGCTGGTGGGCACAGCTCAGCAGGAGCCAGCAGTGTCCCCTGGCACCGAGAGGGCAAACCACGTCCCAGGGGACATCAAACACGGCACAACCAGAGAGGGGATCGTCCCGCTGTGCTCAGCGCTGGTGCGGCCTCACCTGGAGCTCTGTGTGCAGCTCTGGGACCCACCATTTGAGGATGTGAAGGTCCTCGAACGGGTCCAGAGGAGGGAACCAAGATGGTGAAGGGCTGGAAGGCATGTCCTCTGAGGAGCGGCTGAGGACTCTGGGTTTGTCTCGTTTGGAGAGGAGGGGGCTGAGGGGCCACCTCCTGGCTCCCTGCGGCTTCCTGAGGAGGGACGTGGGGAGGGAGGCGCTGAGCTCTGCTCCCTGGGATCCAGGGACAGGACGCCTGGGAATGGCTCAAAGCTGCGCCAGGGGAGGGTCAGACTGGACACGAGGAAGCATTTCTTTACCAAGAGGGTGGTCAGACCCTGGAACAGGCTTCTGGAGAGGTGGTTGATGCCCGAGCCTGGCAGTGTTTAAGAGGCATTTGGACAATGCCTTTAGTGACACGCTTTAACTTTTGGTCAGCCCTGAAGGCAGTTGGACTAGATGATCATTGTAGGTCCCTTCCAACTGAACTATTCATTCTATTCTAGTCTAGTCTAGTCTAGTCTAGTCTAGTCTAGTCTATTCTAAGGGGGTTTATAAGAAAGATGGAGGGAGACGTTTTACCAAGGCCTGGAGTGACAGGACAAGGGGCAACAGTTTTAAACTGAAAGAAGGTGGGTTTAGATTGAACTTTAAGGAAGAAAATCTTTATGATGAGGGTAGTAATACACTGGCGCAGGTTGCCCAGCGAAGTTGTGGATGGCCCATCCCTGGAGGTGTTCAAGGTCAGTTTGGATGGGCTCTGAGCAACCTGGTCTAGTGAAAGATGTCCCTACCCAGGGCGGGGGGATTGGACTAGACGATCTTTGAAGGTGCCTTCCAACACAAACCATTCTATGATTCTATTAATTGGCTGGAATGCTTTAGTTCCCTGATTTGCAACACGAACAATACTAGGTTGATGAATTCTCAGCTTGCATGAATAATTCTGTTCTATATATCTATATAAAATTGATATGTGTATTTGCATTACACAATTTCTAAGCCTGAAAAAGTATGGGGAATTTCTGTGAAGAAATATCTCAGGAACACTTAGCATTGGCATCATCCCAATAATCTCCCTCTAGCTTCTCATGTGCTGCTATCTACAATGAAGATATTCCATGCTTTGCATGACAAGAGATGCACCAATTGATTGATGCTCTTTCAGTAGTCTTTCAAACTACTTCCCTGTCAATTTAAGGAAAAGGGGAGCAGTTAACTGGAATGTCAAATGTTATTATCTTTCGTCGCTATGGTAAGCGTGAGCTGATCTCAGGTCAATGAATAAATAAAACCTTACAAAAGTGATCTATGTAGCTCCTGGGCAGAAACTCTGCGAGAAATGCTAATTCATGATGAGGAATCAGAGTCACCTGAGCTTTTGGATTCCATGCACTTGCAGTCTTTGCAAGTACACTCCTGCTAGTATCCATCTTACAGAATTCACCTAGGTGCTGCATTTTGTTAACGTTAGGTGGTTTTGTGTTTTTCTTTGCTAAATTACAGCTCCTGGGAATAGCTATCTGCAACTGGCAGAACTCTGAGATGCTGGTTCACATTTGATGTTGTTAAGCTGCCAACTGTGAGCCTGTGTCTCTAGTTCTAGGTCAAATAATCCACTATTTGATAAGTAATTCCCCTACAAATTAGATTAAAATGATAACATACCACTTATGGCTAATATTTGTTTGCCATAGTGAGATTTCCACAATATAATTGTTTTTTAAGCTGCTGTCTCTCTACATCTATGCTAACTAGTTTTGATCCATTCAAAATGTGGCAATTACTACAGTGTGATGCTGGATTTTGAGGAGTATCAATTCACATGCCTTAGAGAAGATGAGATATGTTACTAAACAGGCAGTGCTGCCTTGCTATTGTTTGACTCTAGAACTGTGTATTCGCTTTATTTTGTAGGGCATTCAGGATGTATAATGCCAGGAAGGGCAGCTGAGTACATGTACTTTCTCATATTCTCTCTTAAACCTTTAGCAGTTGTCATGTAAGAGGCCTGGAAGAGCAAAATGAAGGAAATATTTGACAGAAGTAGCGAAATTTGGGCAAGAGCTCTGTGAAATGCATAGCCCATGTGGGCCCTTACTTCCTCAGAACTGATTGTCAAAGGCTTTTATTACAGTTAGACAGCAATTCTTTGCTTTTATGCCTTGGTTCCTTTAACAGGAATTCACTGAACACCTTGTCACATTTCCTCAATCCAGAGCGACAGAAGATTAAGGCAGACATTATTTATAAGCATTCTTGCATGACAGCTGTATTTTCCTAGATTATGGTGGCATCTGAAACAAAAAAGGAACGCTGAGGAGGGGTTGCCTTCTTGATTGAACTTCACCTGCAAATCTATTTTCTGCAGCTTCATTCACCCCAGAAAAAGACAGACGTGTTTTTGGAAATCTGAACCACTATAACCGTCAAAGAAACTAAGTCACAAACTGAAAATAAACCAAATGCGTATGGAAGCCTGTTACTACTGGTTAATAGAGACTTTTACTTATTCATGTGCTTGTTCATTTTATTTAATTAGGAATTTAATTTTCTTTTAATTGCTAGTCACAGTTTACAATTTTTTTGTGACACAAGCCATGTGCAAGCTAGTGAAAAATGAAGATGCTAAAAAGAATAATGTGTGGCACCACCACATTGCCCTTGAAGGTCTTTATAAAGGGTAATAAGATACTCTGTAGTCCAGTTATAGTTCAGGAACTGAACTGTATATGGATACGGTTACAGGAGAAGAAGAGATCACAGAAATCCAGCATCTGCAATTGTGAACGGCTATGTGACACACGATCAGTGCAAAAGGAACCACTGAACATCCCTCCTTCCATCTACATGGCAAGTACTGAAAAAAGTAAGATCCTAAAGACCCCTAGTACAAAAGCCCCAGAAACACAAGACCTACCATGTACCGCTGGAAGGGAACCGGAATGCTCAAACACACCACCAACGTCCTTCACACCTTCAGCAGCTGTAACTTTACCAGGAAAAGCATCCCAGGAAGAGTACTGCCCCTGCATTGTACAAGAAAGCAAAGGACTCCTGTTATAGCCTGCCAATATAACCTGGGAAAAAATTCCAGCAATTGTTTTAAACTTGATTTTATGAGCAGAACACACCAATAGGGGACCTGAGAAGTTCTTTAAGACCACTAAGCATATTGGCATATGCCACTACTTATCCTGCTGTCCAGTCCCTGTTGTTTTAGGAAAAGATCTAGTTAGGTTGATGGTTGGGCTAGATGATCCGAAAGGTCCCTTCCAACCTAGGTGATTCTCTTACTCTAAGATGAAAGAAAAATTCCAGAAGCCAAATTAAGTAGCAAGGGAGAAAATTGTAACTTCTTCCCAGCGCTTAGCCCTTAAGCTTTGGGTAAATTAAAGTGCAAACTCTAACTAGGGGAGCAATTCAGGTGTCTCCACATAGGTGTTTAATGTCACTTGGGATGCCCTAAGGTATCTTACCTGGCCTCCAGCTGCTGGTCAAGAAGGGTGTGAGTTTCTCGTAGGGCTTGTGCCACATCTGCTCTGTTTTAGAGTCCCTAAGGCACCTAAAATGACACTAAACACCCAAGTTTAGGGACCAGGATTGCTCCTCATGGGTCAGCCTGATTAACTAAATGCAGGTGTATAACATGCCTACCTGCAAGCTAATTGCCTTGTGCTACCCTTTATAGATGATGGAGAATAAGTGAATAAAATCAAAGGAGTATGGAATAAGATTCATCTTCTAATATAGATGGTTACATTCAGCCAAGGTGTCTCTTAATCTTTCTCCTAGAGACAAATCAGTCTTCTAAAGCTGCAGTGCTCAGTCTTCAATTTTTTAACTCCAAGATTACCTTTATCCTGTCATAGAATCCATTCTAGCAAGATCCAGCTTGAAACTTTCAATACCTTATACCAGAACCTGCCTAGGAGATGGGTGGTTCCAGAATTTCAGTCTTTAAGTGGCTAATAGAGTAAAGAAATTGGAGCAGGTTTTTTACTTTTTCAGTTATACTTTCAAACATAATTTCTACAGTCTTGCCCAACTTCAGGTATCTTCATTGCAGAACACCTCCATGAATGTCTGCTGTCCATACCAACATATGGAGTATGCACCTGGAGTACTGTGTCCAGTTCTGGGCTCCCCGGTTCAAGAAGGACAGGGAACTGCTGGAGAGGGGACAGCAAAAGGCTACGAAGATGATTAGGGGGCTCGAACACCTCTCTTATGAAGAAAGACTGAGGGATTTGGGTCTCTTCAGTCTGGAAAAAAGACGACTGAGGGGGGATCTTATCAATGCTGATAAATACTGAAAGGGTGGGTGTCAGGAGGATGATGCCAGGCTCTTTTCCGTGGTGCCCAGTGACAGGACAAGAGGTAACGGGCACAAACTTGACCATGGGAAGTTCCATCTCAACATGAGAAGGAACTTCTTTCCTTTGAGGGTGGCAGAGCCCTGGCACAGGCTGCCCAGAGAGGTGTGGGAGTCTCCGTCTCTGGAGACATCCCAAACCTGCCTGGACGCATCCAACCTGCTCTGGGTGCCCCTGCTCTGGCAGGGGGTTGGACTGGATGATCTCCAGAGGTCCCTTCCAACCCTATGGTTCTATGGTTCTATATTACCAACCACCAAAATCTAGGCACTACAGTGAAGTGAGTAATCGCCCCCACTAAAGTAGACACCCACTTCAAGGCTGATGAGTCCTGCCATTACTGTACAACATTTTGTGAGCCATCAAATTGTACTAATAGTTCTTTTGTACTCTTTTCCAGGTCCATTTTTAAATGCAGCCAGCACAGCTGAAAACAATATTCCAATGGTTCTCTTACCAATGCTGCATTTGAGAAAAAACTGCCTCCCTACTCCCGCTTGTACATCTGTGGATATTGCCATGGGATCGCACTTCAGCTCGCTGGCTACTCTGATACCCGTTAGTTTTTGCAATGGTTGTTGGGATACAGTCTCCTTTTTGTAAGTATGAAATGTGTTCTTGGTTAATACATATAATAACTGTGATGCATCAGTTTATCAAGCGATCCAATGTACTCTGTCTACCTGCCCTATCTTCTATTTTTATTGACTTTCCCAATAATCAAGTACCTAAAAGCTTTATCACAAATGTTTTTTCTTCATTGATCAAAATATCAGAGATGAAACATAACACTGAGCTTTGTGAAAGTCTGTTAAAAACAAACCTACCCAATGATGACTAATTTTTGAAACAAGACTTCTTAATAATTTCAAGTGCCTATTTTCATTTTGAACTGTCTGTTGTCTAGTGTATATCACAACTGCTTTTTAAAAGATTAGGGGTACATGAAGGGGGACTACAAAATCATCTGATGTAATATTGCAAACCACTAACTTAGCATTGAATACCGCAAGCCAGTGAATATCTGGCTTGCATATTGCAACTCAGCATTTCACTGTCCCATTCTGCCTGTAGCTGCGGTCAACTGGGTCAACGGAAGATGAAAAACCATAAATATGTTTATGCAGTTGTGCAATGGGGACGATTACTGCCTGAGTTCTTCAGAGAAGTCCTACAATATGAGAGTTGATTATCATTGCTATTTTAATACACAGGTGGAAGAGCAGTAGCCCTGGTTAGCTCGCAGCACACAGTCCCGCTCTACAGAGGGCCTGACTGATAGAGAAAAGCAGAGCGGAGTAGAGTAGAAAAGTGCAGATACAAAGGGCAAAAAAGAGCCAAACTGTCAGCCTGAACACCCTAGTCACTCGTACACACAGGCAACAGCATCTCTCCCAGTAACTATATTTAAATATATATATATTAGAAAGATTATTTAAAAAAACCCCACAAACTAATAGCTGTGAGTCAATCATTTTCTTAGCAAGCTATTTCAGCATTCATTTACATTTATTCAGGGAAAATGCATTTTATTTCACAAAGTAATCTTAACCTCCAGATTTTAACTGCATTATAATGCCTCTATTTGCAAAGTTGAAAAATTACTTAATACCACATCTTTCGTCTGTTCAGGTACACTATAAATCACTTCTCAGCTTTCTCCACGACAAACTGAACAGACTTTCTATTGGTAGGACTTGTCTTATGTCCCTGGACAATGTTTGTGGCTTTCCCTTAAGAAGTCTCTGAACTTTCTCTGGTAATTTAATTCATCTGCACATCACTGAATCTTCAATTCTATAATTGCAACCTTCATTCTGGATTTCTGTATATTGTTTTATATCTGACTGTATTAAAATACATTTAATCAGATTGTAGTGTTGTAATTTTTACTGTTATTTACTGTTATTTAGTAAGTATTATATTTATAAACATGATATTTACCATCTCCTCAAACTCTATGTTATCCTTGAACTTTACTAGACTATTTACTGATGATGTAAACATTTATTGAACTCCTGAGCAGCACTGGAGAAAATGCTGGCAAGTCTGATAAAAATGAACATTATTAATACCTTCTCTTTAATGATTGATACTAATAAATTACTATTTCATTAACTACCTAATGCAATGTAGGATTTTATTCACATTACAGAAAGCATTTGTTTATATGATTTGGAGAAGTTGAGGCTTATTATAATAAATATACTTACACCTTCACCAACCAAAACTGTATATTTACTTGAATACCAGAGGGCATACAATGAGATCAGGTTTTTTCCTTTGTATAAATTACCTTGCACTGGCAGCACATGGTTTCATTTGCATTATCCTGGCCTTTCAGCTCACTTGGTTAGTTTTTTTCCAAATTTCTCTGCAATTATCTCTGGATTTAATAATTTCAGTGTTTATTACCACTTACATTCAGTAGACTTTGTGGGAGATATTATTAATGGTCTTTTGAAAGTAATGCACTTTTATTCCCTGAAATGATTTTAGCATATTTATCCAGCTAACAACTGTCCATTATGGTATGGACTTGTGATCAAATTACTGCCAAGTAAGTTTGCACGAACATAAGGACCCACAGTACCCGCCATGAACATTCATCATCATGAATGCAAGGCAATTACCTCTTCCACAAAAGTGAAGCGTAGTACCTTGCGTTTACCGCGGGGTATTGCACACTGCAGGCACATGCACACAGACAGCTGCTATGAAATCGTTTCTCTGTGATGACACACTCAGTGTACAGCGTTTTTGTGTGCACCCACATCCTTAATCTGAAACTGTATTCAAAACAACGTATTTCAATCAATTTTCTCTGTGTAAATTACTGAGAAGGCTTTTCCTCACATAAATCCTGATGATTTAAACCTCCAGAAAGATTATAGTTTTTCACAATCCCATTCCACGCAGTATACTGTACTTTGTACTCTGGTGTATTGCCTTCTTTAATTCTAAACATTTGTAATGTAAAAACCCCTCTGAACATCTTTGCATTTCACCTGCCATTTACTCATATCAGTTCCTGTATTTTCTTTCTGTTTTCTCTAAATAAAGAGCGCCCAAATTTTCAGTCTCTCCAGGCTTCGTTCTCACGTCTGAACCCTCTCTTTACCCTATGTTTCTGGGAGAACAGAACACAAAATCAGCTCTACTGGATTGGATCAAAGGTCCATCGAGCCTAGAAGCCCGTCTCCAACAGGGACTAAGAGCAGATGATGTGGAAAACATACAGGGATAGGCCAAGCATTTATCATACTTCAGCAGCTTCGCTAAGCCAATTTTAGCTACCCGAGGCTCAAGAACCTCCTGACCTAGATACGCTTTAATAACTATAGAGAGCCTCAAAGGATTTTGCTACCATAAACTCACACAGTTTCCCTAAACCCGTATAAAATTTCGGCATCTACAACAGCCAGAGGCAAGGAGTACAGCTCGGGAGTACGGTCAAGAAGAGTTGTCTTCTCTTTTGAATCTGCTGCTTGTACTGTGGGTTTTTTTGCTTTGGCTGAGAAAATCAACATCTATTGACCTTGCCACACCACTCTGATGTTATACATCTGTCAACTCTCCTGTCAATCATCACCTTTCTAGATGGAGAACCCTAACTTACTCAACTGTTTCCTATACGGAAACCGTTCTATGACTCTTATGATCCTCTAAGTCTGTTCTCTTCTCTGTATTTGTTTCACACTACCGTATTCTTTTCTGCGATGGTAGGACTGGAGCTGCAAAGTGGAAGCAAAATATGGCTTTATATACAGCATTTACATTCTGTTCCTTTCCTAATATGCCATTTGCTTTTTGACCACTAAGGAGCAATGACCATCCTGCTGATTTATAGGACAGGATTACTATTTTTGTGGGTTTTTTTTCTTTTAGTCCTGCTGTTGCTGAACTGCCCCAGTGACAACCAATTGATTTTCCTGAATCCCAATAGGCTACAGCCAAACAGCCCTGCTGGTTTGGTTGAATATACAGTTACAGTAAAAAACTCTTATCAGAATCAGAAACCCATTGTACTAGATGAAGCACCAGAAATTATTAAATTGGTTCTTCTTTAAGAAAGCCTCTTAGTCTAGGCTCGATTAGACAGGATAAACAGATGAAAGAGAAATATGAGCCGAGAGGTACAAAGGAACAACTGGGAGATGTGAAAATTTAGCATTGTACATAAAACATTGTGGAATGAAGTGGTCTGTAGGCCCTGTACCACAGATAGCTTCTACAGGGACAAATGAAAAACAAATTTTTGATGGAGTTTCTTAATATAAGGAGAAATCTGGGTCACAAAGCCTAAAGGACAGGCAAAGTAACTGGCATCAGACAGATAAAGTCTGTTAAAGAACCATGTGCTTGGTCCATGTGCTCCACCACGAAGAGCACACAGACCAAGAGGAAACGTTTGTGAATTTATTTTCACAGGGATTCCAGACTAGCTTTCATTTACCGTTTGACAAGTCACCACACTGGCTCCCATTTTCTCCATACAAGCCCTGCAGTACTTTGCATTTAATGTTCCTCTGATTTTACAGTCACTCGGAATTAGTATTTCATGAAGTCAGGGAAAAAAGCACTGATCCACAGTGTCTTCTCTCCACATGTTGTAGGAGGCTGTTAGCCTTATTTGGCATTTCATGCAGTTTCTGGTCATAGATTTAGAAGTATAACAAACACAGGCAGGTACAGAGAAGGGTATAGAAAGAAACAAGTATTCATTCAGTACACTAGCTCTTTAGAACTTCCTTTTTAGCATGTTAATATGGGATAGTTGTTGGGTTTTTTTCAGGAGGAAGGTGAAGGAGAAAAAGAAGGTAGGCTTTGTAGCTGTTTATGAGTAACTCCTCCCATGCTTAGGGGCAGTGGATAAAGGAGAGCACGAAGGAGCTTGTTGGAAACTTAACAAGTGGGAGATGAAGGCTGATATAATGGGCTGATGAGAGGCGGGATTCAATCTCTCGGCAGCAAAGGTCTCCTCCACCCGTCTGCTTGCGCTTTCCCAAAGATGCTGGGTTGGTTGCTACAGTGCCAACACACCTCTGCACAGGGAGCATTCATGCAATCACTCCTCTCCTCAGCCAAAAAAACATTAGCGGGGGAGAAGACAAGAAGAGAAAGGAGCGTGCACCTATCCCTGTGCAATTATCAAGAGCTTTTTTTGAGGAGGGAGACTCCAATGGAAATTTCCCTTTGGCTTGACCTGAGGACTGCTTCTGTTCACACTGGTGTAATTGAGAGAGACTTCACTAGCTTTGACATTTACCACAAGCATCCAGGTCTTGTGATCTGCAAAAGCTATCAGACCCTCTTAATACTGGAAAGAGTAAGTGGTGAAGTGGTCAGAGTCTACAACTATCTGTGCACAGAAAAAAGTTCTAACCATAAGGAAATGTTTAACGTAGGCCGAGCCGGGAAAACTAAGTGACAGATGAAGCTAGATGTAAAAATTCTGCCTTTACCTCAAGATTAACCAAGAACAGAAACTGGAAAAATTTATAGACCTGTTGGCTTGTGCATCATTTGCTGCCTGTCCATATTATGTCCCATTTCAATGGACTTCAACTCTTTTTTTCTAAAAGAGTAGCATGAAATTCTATTTTCAGCTATGCCAAGTGGATGATCACCACAGAGACCTACAGGTTAAAAAAATATATAAAAGGACCTGCATTCTTTTCTTGATTCTTTGTGACAGGCGTGAATCAAGAGCGATGGACTGCATTTACCCAGCCTAAGCAAAAGGAAACCAGCTCAATGTTTCCTTTCTCTCTCATCTGCTGCTCCTGCTGATGTCTCAGCACCTCAGGCTGGCTCTATCTTCCTTCCCAACGCTGACTCCGGTGCTTGTTGTTACGTGTTTTGCCTGCACAGCAAGTTCCCAGGCTGCCTCACTCGGGTGATCGCTTCCCTGGCCAGACCTGCTTCTCTGCTTCAAGACACTCCCAAAGCCGAGGCCGTCCCAGGTCTGTGCAGCAGTGGAGGAACTGCCTGCGAGGAAGCACAGCTGGCTCTCGGGCTGGAAAGGGCTAGCAAGCCTGATCTCTGCTTTTGCGCAAGTATAAGCAAAATTCACTGGGCCTAAACACCTTGTCTTTTCTTTGCCCTGGGTACCAGCAAGAAGGGAAAGGCAATGCAGACAGAAGAATCTACTTTAGCCTGCTGGACTCCACAGCCAGCCACAAAACCCCTCTGTGCTATTAATGTTTGAAGGACTTCAAGAAATTAATCAAAGAGATTTTCAGAGTGAAAGAAGCAGCAGATGGTACATCCAAGAGAAAAATGTAAAGCAGCTGTTTCCAAACAGCAGTCCAGCAGGTGGGAGTGCGTGGGCCACAGCTGGTCCATGCACCATACTCAATGACATCGCTTACATCTCTCATGCTGGGCTGCGAAAAATTTTCAGGTTTCCAAAATGTCTAGAACGCCTGAAGTTTAGAAATCAATTATTTAAAAAAAATTATTTTGCCTGATAAAATAGAAAAGATGATATGAAAACAGGCTGCTAATAATCTGGAGGGGTCAGCTTTAGGAGAGAATAATAATGCCTAACGTAAAACTACTTCAGCAGACATTGTGACAGTAAGACACGAAAAATGCTCGTTTGCTCTCAAGAAAATGTACTAGGTAAATGATATGGGAAATTAAGGTGTGGATTTTTTTAATTCTGCATTGTGTGATGGAGGGACAGCTAGCACTTTCTAATCCTGCCGCTACTCCTACATGTGCTAGCATTCTGTACTGAGGGTTGGACTTCTGCTGAGAAATGATCTCTCAGTTTAAGGCCTCTCACTTTCCAGTCTCACAGTGATGTGCCTGTAGCACTTTTCATTTCCAAGTGCACCCCAGAATTTCCTGGTTTAGCCACAGCATATTGCCATGGAAATTTTACAAGTGCTACAGCGAAGGATGCTGGATAACTTACTATTAACTGCTCTTCTCACCAAGCAAGGCTCAGGTATGTTCCCCGGAACAGCACGGTGAAAAGTGGGTAACAATCTGAATTAGACCCTTTCTCAGCCACAAGTCTGTCTGCTAAGTCCCCATAGGAATTATTTTTCCTCTTTTGATTTTCATTTCCTTATTTTCTGCTGAAGCCTCTCTGTGTTCTCATTCTCAATGCTCTCTCCATTTTAGGCTGTGGGCTCAAAGCCCGGGTTACTGTTAAAATTTCGGTTTGGGAGATGAAAATACGGAATTTGTTATTCCTGTTACAATGTCATGTATACAACCCTCAGGTCTTTTCTCTTGGTGATCTGACCAGCCTCTACTGTTCACCCTACGTTAAAGCATCTGAATGAATGTGATCCCATTCTTTACCCTAGATGGTCTTATATCATTTTAAGTCAGTCATCATTTTAAAAAAAAAGTTATGTCTGCCTGCTGTAGTCTAGGAGTTTCACTTCACCTGAAGCCATGGTCGTCAGATGAGAAATTGCTTCAATTAATTTAATCAATTCACTCACCGAGCTTCCAGAGATTACAACATTATCTTCCATATTACATACATTTGTCAGCTGATGCTATGAACTGGCAAAATAAACTCTTCTGTGTCTACAGTGAGTGGTGAATGTACTGAATGCTACAATCAAGTGGGAGCCTGGTCAGCACCTCAGAACACCTACTGGGCTCCCACTCACCTCTGCTTATTAGTCAGCACAAGGGATCCCACAAAATATTCTTTGCTGGAGAATGAGGAAATTAGCCACCATTCAGAATGTACAGGGGATCTTTGTAAAGGCCAGAGGAAGGGAAGAGTAGCAGAAAAATTACATGTCGTAATTCTTCTTGTGAAGTGGTTATTGAGACAGCATGTCAGCACGTCAATCTTAACTGTCCTATGCAACAAAAGGTATGGAGTGGCATGTGTAAATCCAACCAGCAGAGAGGCACTAGGGCAAAACCTGATGTTTCAGCTACTGAAAATTGAAACGTGATCCTGTGTGCAAAAGGGGCCTCTTACAGAGAGCAGATTACCCTAAGAGATAGAATCATAGAATCATCTACATTGGAAAAGACCATTAAGATCATCAAGGCCAACCGTTAACACTGCCAAGTCCACCACTAAAACATGTCCCTCAGCACCATGCCTATGACAGCAACGCTCGTGCCAACCTTACTCTCTTTCAATCAGTCCCTTTCCTTGGATTTTTATTTACTAGGTAGCAGGTGTAAGTAAGTCTAAAACAGAGGGCTTCAAGAAAAGCTCCAGCAGTGTAAGGTATCATTTGGAGAAGCAGAACTGCATGCTGCCCTTGACTTCTATTTCCCCCACACCCAGATTTTAGACATGAACTCATGAAACTCTCTTCCTCATTAGGGATACAAAAATCCAGCGAAATGGGGCCTGATAAGCAGTCCAAAAGTGTTCCATTTAACCATAAAATACAAAGAAGTGCAATCCTGCAAGGTTTGGAGGTGAATTTCCATTGCTTGGAAAGTTGTGAGTGCAAAATTACGTATAGAACACAGATGCCTCTGTCCTCAGCCACGACACTGCTCTGGCACAATCATACCATACTGTGCTATGTGACATTTTCACTTTTTCCTTTGACTTGCAATTTTCCCTACAACCACACAAGAAGCATTTTATTTTTTCTTCCTCAGAATACTACTATTTCCACTGCCAGCTGACAGCAAATACAACTCTGAAGCCCGTCAGATACATGGGAGTTAGGCTAAAATGAAAAAAACTTTCTCTCCCCAAACCGCAGCCCTTCTGTAGCCTTGTAACAGGGTGAAGGTGTGCTATGATTTTTCTGTCTGCCTGCCTCTTCCTCCAATGAAAACACATGCTACTGTAGGCTGTGCAAAGGGATCCTGCGCCACCAGTGTTCTGCACTGCTGTATTTGCCACTGCTCTGTTTTGGGGCTAGTTTGCTGTCTAGAGGTGTTATTCATGCATGTTTGGTCTCTATCACAGCTGAGATCATTGCAACTTTCATGAATTGGATGTTTTCAGCAGAAGGAGGACGCTATAGGCACTTCTGTCCCTTTACAAGTGCCTCCTCCCCCTCTAACTGTTTTAGAAGATAGAGAACCTCGGTCCTCAGGCCAGACAAAAGCCATAATTGACCTCCATTGACCTTAGTCAATTTAGAGTGACAAGAACACAAGACTTTCCCCTTCTGTTCTGCTCACACACAAAACCCGAGGTCTGTCAGACAGGCCTATGTCTGTGGAAAGAACCAGCGAGTATATGCACGTGTGCCTGTGCACGCATGTGTCCACATGCATCCATCTGTGCTTTTGCATGTACGCGCATGAATGTCTGTGTTGCTGCTTGCCGGCCATGTCGGCAGACAGCTACACACCCATGCATGTGGATCGAGGTCAAAGCAAGTAAAGGTGCAGTGGGCCCCAGGAGCTCTTTCTTGTTTCTCAACCTACTGCAGACCTTGGCCTTCCCAGCACTACCACCAGTGAAGTCCTCTTTGTCCTGATCTCTTGACCACACATCCCTACAGCGTTTCCTATCCAAGAAGGCGGCCCGCTCCAGTTCTGTCGTGGGAAGCTGAGTCAGGCTGAGAGATCTCTTCACAAAGACAGGGACAAGTTTGGAAATACCCACTCCCTGGGGCTTTCTCAAAGGAGATGGGACGCAAGTTCGGTGAAGCGTTCACCAAGCAGTTTTGATCAGGCTACCTGCAGACCGACAGGTCTCTTCCCGCACCAGCCACAAGGCCTGCTGTCTGTGCTGGGGTGCTCTCCCTCCCCCCTCACCTCTCCCGTCTCCTCGGAGGACTCCCCTTTCTCCCGTGAGAGCTGTCATGGCGTGGCTGGGAGCTCCTGCTGCTGGAGCCTTTCCGCATGTAAGCAGCCACCTCCTGCCCACAGAAGTCCCTGCCCCAGATCTGGAGCGCCCAGCTAGGCGCAGAGGAGCTGGACAGGACCTCCCCAGCCCTCGCTCGCCACCTCACCCGGCCATCCCAGTACCCCAGGAGGTGCCGGCTCCTCTCCTACCTTCCCAGGTGAGCCAGGACAGGTGGTGGGTCGTGCTCTCCGGCTCTCCGCTCCCCTGGACGTGCCTGCAGCCTGATTCACCAGCACCTCCGAGCCAGCGAGAATCAAGCTCCACCCAGGGCACAGGGTGAGTAAGAGCGAGAGAAAGGCAAACTCCGGAGAGTTATTCCCTCCCCAGGATTGCAGGGGAGCCAGAGATAAGGGCTGCACATTCCTGAGCCGCAGGCGGCCTCTCCCTTCCGTCTGCCCCGAGCCTGTCAGACCAGCTTGGGCCTGGCTGCGGAGCAGGCCTGGGAGCGGGCTCAGCAGCGGCAGGCAGGCATGGACCCCGGCTGCCCGTCCCAGACTTGGCCCGGCACGCCTCAGCCCAGGGAAGGCGAGTTTGGGCTCATCAGGGACCTCTCATGCTCTGGGGTCCATTTTGGGGCAACAGCGGTGTGCTGCAGCAGCAGCTCCTGGGCAGTGTCACCATTGCAGCAGGAGTGATCAGGCTGCAGGGCCCTGTGCCGTCCACTTCCACAGCAGTGTGCTGGCAAGCCTGTGAAGGGTACCCATGCCCTGCCATCTCCACAGGAGTGCCACGCAAAGGATATCTGAGGCTGTACCCATGGCCCCTCGTCTCCCTGGGGGTGCCATGCAAAGGGTATTTGAGGCCATACCAGTGAGCTCCCCCCGTCTCCCTGCTTCCCCCATAAACTGTCATTCACACCCTGGCCCCGCGGGCGGAGGGGCAGCTGGGCTGGCAGCCCGGCCTCTCCCCAGGCCGGGCCAGCTGTGGGCGCAGGCGGAGAAGGGTTAAGCGAGATTCCCCGCAGCCCCGGGCGTGGCAGCTCCTGTTATTTCGCCTTTCATGTTCTATCTTATTCAGCCTGGCAACCGCCGCGGCTGCTGTGTGCCGGGCGGTGCCCGGGCGGCTGGCAGGGCGCGGCGGGGGGCGGCTCCGCGGCAGGCGGCTGTGACTCAGGCCTGGCAGCCCGGTTCTGGCGGGCCCGGGCACCGCGGCGGGCGGGGCGGGGGCCGGGGGCGAGGCGGACGCCATGTTGCGGAGGCGCGGAGGGGAGCGGGGCCGGGCGGGGGCTGGCGGCGCTCAGCCGGCGGGGGCCACGGCGGGAGGGCGCGGGGGAAGGAGACGGGCGTTGAGTGGACGAGGGATGAGCCCGACAGCAGGGGCGGACACAGGTGCGGTGGCGTTAATCATAGAATCATAAATCATAGAATCATAGACTCATAGAATCATAGACTCATAGATTCTATGATAGTTAATATGTGGCGGATGCGCGGGCCCAGTGCAGGTGATGCCCACACGTCCAGTACTGCATGCTCTTGGGGCGCACTTCCTTCCACAAGGCCGTGTGCTTATACGATAATTTAGTGCATACATTGTAACAGGTAATTTAACATTAAGGTGCCAAGGTGAGAGGGGGTGGCCGCAGAATTTGGAAATAAGCATGATGATACAGACCTCAGTTGCATACTTGTGGGCTATTTTTTGTATAGCAACTTAGTTCACTCGGTGTGAAGGATGGAGAGTGCCAACTGAGGAGGTAACCAGTCAATATTGCTTTTAATCATCCTTTGCTGTGTTGCCGTGGGCATTACTCACCACATGCCACTTAGACACCACACTGAATGGAGTTATTAACTTCCATGTAGGAGTCGCCATGCCGTTCATCAGTAGCCTACTGGAATGCTTCACAAACATCAATTAACTTCTCAGTACTCAATTGGGCTGTGATGGTGTGATTATCCCTATTTTGGAGGAAAGGAACTGGAGCAGGAATATTAAGTTTAAAATGCTCTACTCACTGTAAGTAAAGTTTTCAAGAATCACACCTTTTAGGGTCTCTAGCAGTCAAGGATATAAGGAACGCAGGCTGGATTGGCATCTACATATAAGACAATCTTAATTCTGTAATTTCTTAATTTTTCAGTTATTTCAGTCTCAAGTACCTGCTTTCCAGTAGCACATTATTGTGTGACTAATGTCTCTTCTCTGCCTTGTTCTTTTCTCTTCCTCTCTTCCTGGGTGTAACTGTGTATGTCCTGGAGTATTTTTCTTTGATAGGGCTTTTATGTTCTGCTCTTGTTTTTAATGTGCAGGTTGCTATCTGTGTTAGAAAAGGCAAGATCAAAGAAGTGTGTTTTGAAATACAAGTAAGCATAAGCAAATATGCACTCTGATAGAAAGTTCTGTTGTGCCATTGGGATGATCATGACACAAATTTAGAACATCAGATGATCTTTGTATATGTATTCTGTGTACACTCAATTTAGAATTTCAGTGTTTAACCAAAGAGAAGCCAGTGCAAAGAGTACTTGGTCAGTTTGATGTTCTTGTGGTTAACAATCTGCTGAGGAAATATTCTGCAGTATTTTGTAAAGTTAAGGCCTAATTGGTTAATCCAAGTCATCATCCACTTGGATAAAATTGAATACTCTAGGAGAAAGTGTTATTCATTGTCACTGTTTTCTGGGAGTATAGCTTAAGAAAGAAATAATAGAATAAAGTCAGAATAATTTTAGCTGGAAGGTTCTCTTGGGAGTCATCTGATCGAACACCCCTGCTCCATGCAAAACTCATTAGATCAAGTTATTCAGTGCCTTGCTTGTTTGTTTTTTGAATATATCCAAGGACAGACATCCTACAGCCCCTGTGGACTCCTGTTTCTGTGCTTGACACCCTCGCAGTGATTTTTTTTCCCTAATATTTAATGAGAGTTTTCTTTAAAGCTCAGAGTCTGATAATATGTCTAAACTACACACAGACTGCTCCAGTTGTGTGTACCTTCAGCCAAAGAAGTGTACATGTGATAGAAAGCTTTCAAAAATATTTACCTAATGTTATAACTGTTTTTTTGCTCAGGTTCTGCTTTGACTAACTGCTTTTCATCCATGAGCTGATATGAACCTTCTGTGCTGTGTTGATGATGTAGGCAGGTTGTGGCAAAAGACTAGGGCTGCATGTGTCACTTGTGTGCTGCTTGTCTTTGAGTCTGTCATCTGACCATTTTCCCAAAGAAAACTGACATTGTAAGTGAAAGGTCTGTTATAGAGGTGCGGGTGGTTCCTTCTCTGACTGAAGTTATCAGCAGTTCAGTCGTAACTGGCACGACAGTTCTAATGCAGCATCTTTAAGAAGAGAAGGATGTATGTCAGACTCACAGACAGGAGCACAGCCTAGGATACACTTCCTGAGTTACCCAGTTCTCTGCTGCCAATGCCAAAAAAGCAGTTTTAGCACCTTTGAAAGCAATTTCAAAGTCCTTTCATATTCAACTCGTAAGTCTGACTAGTTACACTTGACTCTTAATTTGTCAGAATTTCTCCCTTTTATAAGTGAGCAGCTTAGATACAGGCCTGTTTTTATTCATCCTTCCATTGAATTTAAACTGAATCGACATTCAAGTGGAGGTGTTTGGGTTTTTTTTTTATGGTCAGGGTTACAATAAAATCTCCAGTACTTAGCAAAACAAAATTTTAAAGTATAGCTCTTTCTACTGTTTCTGGGATTATTCCCGGAAATTGCTGGTTATCGCCTGTGTGACTGCTTAGACCCAGCCATTGTTACTACCATCTGTTTTTCAATCTGTGTTCGGGAAGTTGAGGATTTTCATAATTGTCAGTAGCATTATTCCTCTTTTAATACCGCCTGATAATGTACATATAGATAGAAACCTTTTGATGCTATTTGTAAACTCTTGATAGACTTTTTTCTCAAATTTACATGCACTTGAAGGGATCGCTTTATCCATTATTTGTTTTCTTTACATTATGCACTTGTACATACAATTGATGCCCTATGATCTCTACCTTCATTTCTGTCTTTCCTACACAGAAAATATCTTTTGAAGTCACGCTCCAGTTATGATTATTATATTTTTTGGTCATTCTTGCCATGCAGAGTTTTGTGCTTAAAGCTGACTGTTTTTTATGGTTCTTGGGTCTCCTGGATGACTGAACAGATAACTCCACACTTGAGTTTGGGATACTCAGGTGTGAATTTGGCTTTAGAGTACTTGAAAGCAGACTGGAAGGCTTCAGGCCTGCAATACGGCTTCTGCATAGATTTACTTTGTTTTATTCAGCCACTGTGTCTTCGATTTCTTCTCAGTTGTATTGATCTGCTGCAGGATGCTAGAAAATGGAGATGCATAGGCAGTAGGGAAGGAAGAAACTACCTGAAAGCGAACACATTCATGGCTGAGGCAGATCTATTGAGGTAACGATTCATCAGTTCCTTGTCTTCTCTTCCTGTGGACAGAGCATTTTTGCTCTCTAATAGAATGTAGAATTTTATTTGATTATTTACATCTTTGAGATAAAGTATCTTTTTTGTTGTCAGGAAACTGCAAAGGACCTTTTTGAGCCCCCAGATGTGATGACATTGGTGGTAATGTCTTGGTTATGATATGATTCAATGATATGATATGATTTTAAGGCAGAATTTATCCAACTGCATGTTGGTGGGTCCTACATAGGTGTCTACATCAGGGCAAGTCATCCTCATTTCATAGTCTTTGGAGCCTGTCAATGTGTCCACGGATGCAATTCAGACCTTCAAAGTCAGAGAGATGAAATGCGGCTAAACCCCACTGAGTACAGAGGGAGCCAAAACACCTGTATTAGTTATAGACACCTAAATATAAATCAAATAAATAGCACTCCTAGACTGAAGATGAGATTCAGAATGAGTTGAACCAAAGACAACTGTACGGAAAGCAAGTTCCAATATGAGTTTGGGGCTTTTCTCTGTGTGATATTGAAATATAAATGTTGAAATACCCCAGAAAGTCAAATCTAGACTGTTTCACAAAAATTTTCTACAAGGTTTCAGTGTGTGGGGCTTTACACACCTTTTATTCCTTAAATAATAATGATTTTAATAGTTTAAACTGATCTGTAAAGGAACTTAAAATCCATGTGAACTTTGGCTCTAGATTCTATCAGCAAGCAAGGTCCTATTGAATTATTATTCTTGAATATTTCTTACGTGAGGAAACCCCCAGTGTAATGGCATTTACCTTCAAAGAGTTTATGGTCAAAACAAACTCTATCACTCTTCTTGAGACCCCCACCTGGAGTATTGTGTCCAGCTTTGGGGCCTCAGCACAGGAGAGACATGGACCTGTTAGAGCCGGGCCAGAGGAGGCCCCGGAGATGCTGGGAGGGCTGGAGCCCCTCTGCTGTGGGTACAGGCTGAGAGAGTCGGGGGGGGAGGGGGGGTTCAGCCTGGAGAAGGCTCCGGGTAGACCTTCCAGCCCCTTCCAGTCCCTAAAGGGGCTCCAGGAAAGGTAGGGAGGGACTCTGGAGCAGGGTTTGTTGCAATAGTACAAGGGCTAATGGCTTTAAACTAAAGGAGCGTAGATTCAGACTAGATATTAGGAAGACATTCTTTACTGTGAGGGTGGTGAGACACTGGCCCAGGTTGCCCAGAGAAGTTGTAGATCCCCCGTTCCTGGAAACATTCAAGGTCAGGTTGGACAGGGCCCTGAGCAACCTGAGCTGGCTGATAATGTCCCTGCTCATTGTAGGGGAGTTGGACTAGATGATATTTCCATCCCAACCCAAACTATTCTATGATTCTATCATTCTGCTTCAGCTTTCTATGTCATACCATACATAGAATTTAATCTAGTAAATTTTGCATTGAGTCTCTATATTTGACTAAAGTATTTCTCATTAACTAAAATAAATATATCACCTTTCCATCTTCTCTTTATTAAATTAAGTGAACATTTTAAAATTTCTTGTTTTCTCTTTCCCACTATCCTTTAAACTGTATTTGTGGGCCTTTTTTGTTCCAGCTTTTCAAAACTTAAAAATCTGATTATCAAACTGGACACTTACTTTTACTTTCAGGTTCACTATGTGGTATACACATATACATCGCCAAAATTATAGTGCTGTTCCAAGGTCTATAAACTTTATTTAAGTAGGTTTGACATCTCCTTAGCCATTTTCCGTTGCACTCTTGAGTGAAAATTGTCTAGAATGGCTGATTTCAAGGAGAATATTCCTAATGGTCGAAAAAGGCCTTCATGATCATACTACAACATGATGGTATTATCTGATTTTTCCAGTTGGTAATTAGTAATAAAGTTTTGCTGCATTTTTATTCTGAAGTTTGGTTGTGTTTATTTTTCTTTATTATTTCCAAGATAATACTGATTATTTTTAAAGAATTGTCAGCCATTGCATTCATTGGTAAATTTTGTTTGCTTTTCTTACTAATTATAATGTCTGTATACATTGTTGCACTGGATTAGTTTAGTAATGCGTCTAGATAATTACTATTTGTAACTAATGTCTTCACCAGGACTCTTTTATGCCAACTGCCTTCAAACAAAGTCAGTAGTAAAGAGACATTTGCTGCACTAGAATGCTTATAATCTGAGTTAATGACACGATGCAACAGGGGGATAAAACAAAGAGATAATCAGAAATGAGTGAACGTAATTTCAGATCGTAGCAATTGCTACAGCTATCAGACTTCAGAACGGTAAGAGTAAGCAGAAAATGACACCAGCAGTGAACACGTTGGAAAGGTGGGGAGGTCGCTGCATTCTGCTCGCAGCAGACCAGGAGAGCTGGTGCTCTCTTACAGAATTTTGGCTGGAGCTGTACTGCAACATGGTGATAGACTATGCTGAACCCAACACATAGCACAAACACGAGTGTGATCAGTAATGGTATATTGGCTTTATGTGGCAAAGTTTGGTAGTGGGGGGGGCTGCAGGGTTGGCTGCTGTGAGAAGACACCAGAGGCTGCCCCCATGTCAGATGGTGCCAGCCCCAGACAGAGCCAAGATGGACCCACTGCTGGCGAAAGCTGAGCCCATCAGCAACACTGGTAGCGCCTCTGTGGTGACGTATTTAAGAAGGGGTAAAAAAAAAGGCTGTGCAACAGCTGGGAGAGCTTTGCTGCTTTGCTCTTTTAAGGAAGCAACACAGCACGCAGAGTCGTTGACCAGGCGCATGCGGGAATATTTCTGTGAACTCCATTTTTGGCAATAGCCTGAACAGAAGTACTATGAGGGATCCCAGCAGCATTTAGGAGGCCACAAAATTGACACTTGGATCTCAAAAGTTTGTGCTTATTTGGCAAAGTGACTCTTTCCTTTTTGCTTAGGGACATTCAGGATTCTGATCTGCAAAGGAGTAAGTATGCGTAGTAAATTGCACACACATTCACCTCCATGAGTTAAATAACAGCAGTGGTGGCAGATGCATGAACAAGACTGATGCTGTGGCATCAAGTCATTCTGGTGAAGTTACATTAAGTTACTCCTGTTGTAAAATTAATATGTATAAAAACACTCCACTGTCTTATGCAAATGAGCCATACAATTAAAGAGTCCATGGAGCCACAAAACTTCCATTTCTGGTTATCACTGCAGCAGATAGGCTTACCAGAGATGGGGAGAATACTGAAAACAAAGAAGAATTTGAATAGCTGAGATGCCAACATTATCCATAAGCTGTAAATCAATGCAGGAAACTCAGACCAGAATAATTGGTGGAGAGACCGAAAGAATCCAGCCAGAATTTGAGAAAGCTGCTTAAAGTATGATTTCTCCATGAAAAATGTTACTGGTTTTCCTTGTGCGGTCCACAATAGTAAAGTGCTCTGTACTGGTGTGTACTGGATTGCATCTTGTATTCCACTTGAATTTTTTTGTTCCCAACAGCAGCACCTATACATCTGCCACTTCACCTTAAACCTTGTTACATAACATTTTCAAGTTTGTTTTTTCCTTTAAAAAAAACTTTTACTTTAAAACTTTAAAAAGTTTTAAACTTTTTAAAATTTGGAATTGTTTCCTGATCCAGTTCACATAATGGCTCCACAAACTAGTGCATTGGCACAACTGGCAGGAAAGGAAAGAAACATAACATGGAAATGCATGTCCAAGGCTGTCTTGTCCTCAGTCCAATTCTAGATTTTTGTTGGCGTAACACATAGATGAAGCTGGCCAAAATACATGAGAAAGACATCAACACCTGCCTCCAGGGTATTAGTGCTCATCCTTCTCCTTTGGAAATCACAATGGACTGGAAGAAAGTGACTGCCTGTGCATGGAAGGACTCCTGCCTCTAATTGATCAAGGTGAAATCTGTGTTCAGGAAGCCAGTTAAGAACCATTTTCATCAGTGATTTATACAGGCTGGATTGCATCATCAAAATCTGTCCTGGCAGGGGCTTGTCTTTTATCATGGCCTCACTCCCTTAGTATGCCTCTCAGGCCTCAGGAACCCAGCAGTTCTATTTTGTCTACTGCCTGTCCTGACTGAAAACTGTTGTTGGCAAGTTAGAAGGACAGTAGAAACTGGAAAAGCATTAGTTTTAGTCATAGCACTGTTGACATTAAGTTATCCAACTATTTAACTTCTCTTTTTCTCTGTAATTGAATTGTCTTTGTTCTTGTTTGAAGGTATTATCTGTGCCATTGCTCAGACCAGCAAAGAGGTTAGTGTTTGTTCTTTAGAAAAGACAGTTGCCACTGTCCGCCTACAGCAATATGCTGGCTAGTAGGATGTTTCTAGCTGTGGGGAATGAACAGTTTTCCTAGAAGAGAAACTGGGAAGATAAAAGTTTGGAGATTGTCAATGTTTTTGAGGGTAGGATGGAACAGGCCCTACTGTTTTCTTATCTCGGACTAGCTGAGAAGATCTGTCTTTGTTTTCCGAAACAATGACTAAAGGTGACCTGCAGAAGGGACTTGTGTTTGCCCTGACAAAAGTGCATTCACTAGTTTGTATTACTAGATGGTGTGCGATCCCAGTCTACATGTTGCATCATGCTTGGTTGCCTTCCTTCAAGTTATTTTTTGTTTATCTGAAACTATTTAACCATATCCGTATCTGAGTTAGAATCTGAACCTCATAAATCTCATCATTTAATAAATGGACAGCAGTGATGATGGAACAATTCTCAGATGGGAAGGACATTTTTCATACAATATGCAGAGGAAAAACACAGGAAGAGAGGGGACTAAACATAGAATCACCAAGTGGTCTGGGTTCAGAGGAACCTTTAAAGGCCATCTAGTCCAATTCCCCTGAAATAAGCAGGGATATCTTCAAGTAGACCAGGTTCCTCAGAGCCCCGTCCAACCTTGAACACCTCCAGGGATGGGGCAGCCACAGCTTCTCTGCACAACCTCAGCCAGGGTCTCACCACCCTCACAGCAAAGAACTTCTTCCTAATATCTCATCTAAGTCTCCCCTTTTTCAGTGTAAAACCGTCCCCCCTCGTCCCATGGCTCCCCTCCCTGCTCCAGAGTCCTTCCCCAGCTTTCCTGGAGCCCCTTTAGGGACTGGAAGGGGCTGGAAGGTCTCCCCGGAGCCTTCTCTTCTCCAGGCTGAACCCCCCCAGCTCTCTCAGCCTGTCCCCACAGCAGAGGGGCTCCAGCCCTCCCGGCATCTCCGGGGCCTCCTCCAGCCCCACTCCGACAGCTCCGTGTCCTCCTGATGTCTCCAGCGCTGGAGGCAGCACTGCAGGGGGGTCTCCCCGAGCGGAGCAGAGGGGCAGAATCCCCACCTCGCCCTGCTGCCCACGCTGCTGGGGATGCAGCCCGGGCTGCGGGGGGGTGTCTGTGCTGCCAGCGCACGTTGCCGGCTCATGGGCAGCTTAAACATAAACATCCAGTGTAAATATAAGGGCCCCGAAAGCGTGGGCAGGCATAATGGCCCACACAAGCCTCTCCTACAGCTTTTACTGTACCTTCTTCCCATGGGCCCTGGATCTCCAGTTCAGCTCGAACCTGGGCCTTCTGTCCTGCTTGAGCTACATCATGGAGTACTGGGGCCAGCCAGCAACAGATCTGGGGCCCCCACCCATGACTGACTGCTCAGCTTGATCTTGAGCCTTCCTTGTCAGGATGCCCTGCCCAGGTATCAGCTGTGTCTGACCCTGGTCGCCATCGCTGCACCTGGCCCTGACCAGTGGATTGACTTCCCAGTTTGACCTCAGACCTGCCTCCTCACCACAAGCCTATGTGGTGGTTGGGACGCTCAGCTGACCCTGTCTGCCATTGTCACCGGGCCTGTGCTGCCACCATTGCCTGGGCACTGTGGGACTGAGCCCTGGCTGGAGACACCCCCACCCTGGCAGCTGAGGCCATATTGTCATGCTTGGCCCCTGGCTCTCCATCCATTAAAGAGCAGCTGGCCCTCTGGGATCACCGACAGTATGGAAGGAGCAGATACATTATCTACCCCAAAGATGCCATAAACAGAGACAAGCCAAGGTCACCTGGGACCTGGAGAATAGTAACTCATCGTGTTCTTTGAGTCGCTTGCTTTAGCATTTCAGATCCCCTGGAATCTGTTATAATGGAAGAGAAGATGGTGAATGCTCCTTTTAACTAACCATTTCTGCCACTTCTGGTTTTGTTCTGTTCCAGACACTTTATTTGAATATATTAGATTATCTGGGTTAAGTGCAGCTTCTCTTTCTCCCTTCTATCTACTCTGGAGTTGTTTAACAAGATCTTCCTGTTTTTATTCCAGCTCAGTATAAAGAAGTCACAGGTACTAACTGGCGCTCAGCATTGAACGTATTTTTTGTGCAGTGAACGCATGCTCTGTGTATCACTGAAGAATTCATAGGTCTCCGTTCTTTGATTTCTCAACCTTGCTTTGTTGACAGATATTAAAGAAGTCTCTTCAGAAGCTTGCCTGTTTCATTCGCCTCCCAGTTCTTCACAGTACTTTTTATTGTAAAGAACATTTTTTTTCCAAGCGCGACTGTGAAGACATCCAACATTATTATAATGAGCAGGACTGACGTCTGAATGGAATTATGTGAGTTGGACTATAAATGTAGGCTTCTATAGTTTCACTATTATGTTTATAAGTTTTTTGGGTTTTTTAATGAAAACTCCCTTAAATTAATGGGCTAAGATGGGGTATAAAAAAAGGAACAATCAATATTGTATCTTTTGTATAGCAGCACTTTTTGGGCACCGGCATGGGGATTTTTTGTTGTGTTTGTTTGTGTTTTTTTCTTTTCTTACCAGAGTGTTCAACTACTACTGCCATCCTTTTCTTCTGGGGAAAAATGCAGGAGGTGACTTAAGGAATGAATGTTCCTGTGATCAGATGACTTGGCCTTAACGTGTGACTAGGCTGGTAAATCCCCAGTGCAGACAGGGTGGCATTCCAGTTCAGTGTGGCTGAACATCCAGTATGATCTGATTAAGAGAAAAAACATGTCCGCTTGGCCTGGCCAGTTAAAGTCTCCCCAGACAAAACAGGGAGGAGGAACAGATCTCCTGTGGCCAGAGCTCATCACTCCATTTGGTAGAGTCTCTACCTTCAATTACAAAAGTCGCATTTTAATTTATAATCTGGACTTTATTTATACAAACCAATATTGTGGCATGCAGAGAAGACGCACAGATTTTAAAGTCTGAAGATGTACTTAGTGTCTCTTCTGCCCTCCCTGAAAAGATGAAACAGCACCACTTAGCAGTGGATACATATTTTTGAAGAATAAAATTTAGAAGAATGTTGTTTTAAAGTAATTAAATAATTGAGAAATCAGAAAAAGCACAGGTAAATAGTTTCTGTAATTGAAGAACTGCACCTTTCTATTGTCTGAAATTGTCTTAACTTCAGCTTCCAACTGTGTAGCTCACCGGGCCTATTGCAGACCTGTTACTAGGAGTCTTCGTGCCTATAAACACTCCATTCTACATCCTTATCATCCACCTTATCAACTCAAGCTCCCTTTCTGTGAACACTCCCCCCAGGTTTTTCAGGATGCTTTAAGGAGTACTGTGCCTTTACTGCAGCTGTGCCTTTGTCCTTCACAGAGACATAACTTGCATTTAGGTTCATTTTCAAACTGGCAACCTGTCACAAGTGGGGTCCCCTAGGGATCGATACTGGGCCCAACATTGTTTAATATCTTCATAAGTGATCTGGATGACAGTGTCAAGTGTACCGCGATGGAGGTTTGCTGATGACACCAAAAGGAGTGGGGAAATGGACGCTTTGGAAGGGAGAACCACCCTGCAGGAAGACCAGGACAAGCTGTAAGAGTGGAAAGAACCTTATGAAGTTTAAAAAGGACAAGTGTAAGGTCTAGCACCTGGGAAGACATAATCCTGGAGTGCAGCACAGGATGGGATATACCCGCTGGGGAGCAGGTCTGTGGAAAGGGCCTGGAGGTCCTGGTGGACAACAAGCTCAATATTAGTGAGCAGTGTGCTGCTGCATCAAAGAAACCCAACGGGATGCTGGGCTGCGTCAACAAGGGCATCACCAGCAGAGATAAGAAGTCATTATCCTGTGCTGGTCAGGCCACACCTGGAGTACAGTGCTCAGTTTTAGTCCTTGCTATACAAAAAAAATGTGGACAGGCTGGAGAGGGTCCAGAGAAGGGCCACCAAGATGATCCAAGGACTGCTGGGAAGCCTGGCAGATGAGGGAAGGCTGCGAGAACCGGGTGTGCTCAGCCTTGAGAAAAGGCGGCTCAGGGGAGACCTTACCACCATGCTCCAGTATTTAAAGGGTGGCTGTGAAGAAGATGGAGACTCCCTTTTCACAAGGAGTTACATGGCAAAGACGAGGGGTGATGGGTACAAGTTACTCCTGGGGAGATTCCAACAGGACCCAAGAGGAAGATTTTTCACACAGAGAACAATCAGCCGTTGGAATGATCTCCCCAGGGAAGTGGTGGATATTGGACACTTTTAAGGTTCGGCTGGCCAGGGTGCTGGGCCATGCTGTCCGCACCGTGCTTTGCCAAGGAAGGTTGGACCAGGCGATCCCCGAGCTCCCTCCCCACCCCGGACTCTGTGACGCCATGATGACGTGTACGACACGTGCCGTGACACGCTAAAGCTGTCGGGACTCTGCGCAGGAACGCGCCGCCCCCGCAGCCTCTCCTCCTCCTCTTTCCTCCTCTTCTTCCTCCCGCTCCTCCTCCTCCCCCCCGCCCCCCAGCCCCGCTCCGTTCCCAGCCGCCAGCAGCACCTTTACCTTCGCCATGGCAACCGCCGCGGGGCGGGGCGGGGCGGGGCGGGGCGGGGCGGGGCCGTGCGTCACCTGCCGGCGTGGCGTGGCGTCGCGGCGCAGCCGTTACCCGCGCGGCGGCGCTTCTGGCTTCAGTGTGTGTAGGAGGGTGGGGGTAGCGGGGGGCTGCAGGTGATGTGTGGCTGTGATGAAATATGAGCGGTACCCGTCTGCACCCCACTGGGCGCTCGGTACGGCGGCCTCGGGACCTCTGGTGGTCGCTGTGCTGTGTGCTCACTCAGCTCTGGTGAGGCCCCACCTCGCGCGCTGTGTCCAGTTTTGGGCCCCTCACTCCAAGAAAGACACTGAGGTGCCGGAGCGTGTCCAGAGAAGGGCAACGGAGGTGGTGAGGGGTCTGGAGCACAAGTCTTGTGAGGAGCGTCTGAGGGAGCTGGGGGTGTTCAGCCTGGAGAAAAGGGGGCTGAGGGGAGACCTTCTCGCTCTCTGCAGCTCCCTGAAAGGAGGGGGCAGCCAGGGGGGGTCGGGCTCTTCTCCCAAGGAACAGGCCACGGGACAAGAGGGAACGGCCTCACGTTGTGCTAGGGTAGGTTTAGACTGAGTATTTGGAAAAACTTATTCATGGAAAGGGTTGTCAAGTGCTGGAACAGGGCAGTGGTGGAATTGCCATGCCTGGGGGTATTTAAAAGCTGGGCAGACCTGGTGCTGAGGGACATGGTTTATGGTGGGTTTGTCAGTGTTAGGCTGATAGTTGGACTCCGTGATCTGAAAGGTCCCTTCCAACCTTGACAATTTTATGATTCTATAGCGAGAAGGGGCATTCTGTTTTTTTAGGCCTTGTGTCTGCAAAGGTGGTGTACCAGGTAAATTAAAGCTGTGAATTCTTACCGGATTTATTTACTTAAACAGTGGAAAGTCTTTCAGACCATTTTTTGGTCTGAAAAGTTGGGGACCTTGGCAGGTTTTTACTTCACTGTCTAGGCTGGAGTATGACTTTACCCATGGGATTCTGCAGTTGTATTTCACCTAATTAATTCTCTTCTGTTGACAACACATGGGTCTTGCTCCCTGCTTGAGGCATCTGGCAGTGTAACATCTGGAGAATGTAAAAGCTGGCAGGTCATTTGATTTCAAGTAAAGCTGGTGAGGTCAAGTGAAATACAGAATGCGAGACTATATTTTCACAGTTTCATAGACTTTGACTGGATTCTGTGGAAATACAAGTATGACCTAGACTATAATGGGAGGGGCAGAACGCATCAGGCATGGAATAGAAATCATCAAATCCTATTAGAATTCTAGGCTTTTATACTTTTTCAGTTTGGAGACAGTCATGTCTCTGAAAACTGACATTTCTGGTTGTGTCAGCAGGCTGCTAAATTGTTAGGAAAACTTCTAAAATGTGTATTCTATTTTGAATAGAAGCTCTACTTAATTTTTCTCTAGCATACAATTCAAATTCAGCATGTGACGGAGAATAAAAAGGGATATTATAAATTTAAATGAAGGAAGAATAGATACAGGAGCTAGTGTGCAATTTTAGTAACTCTGTTCCTACTTTGGTACTGCTCCACCAGCCACTTTTCTGCATCGCAGTTGTTTTCTTTATATAAACCAGGTCAGATGGCCAAGTCAGTCAAAAGAAAAAGCGATTATTTACCTGGCAAACAAAGCATTGGGTGTATTACAGTTAGAGGAAGAAAGGTAGGGGATGAGGCCTTCTCATCTCAAGTTCTGTACTTTTTTTCTTCACTTTAACTGAACTTTGTATGCAAGCTGAAATAAAGGAGTAAAATGAGATCTGCATTCTACAGTAATTGCAGTGTGTGCTTCAGATAAAATTGTTGGATAAAGAGATGATGAGATAATCACTAAGGAATATGGTGAAAACCAGTAAATATAAGCCAGGCTGCCTGGCTCTCAGCCTAGTGCCTCTTTCTTTGTTGGAACTGATAGGACTGGTATTAAGTAGCACAGTGCAGCACGATACTGAAGGGTGATAACCACACAGCGAAGGGGAGGAAGGAATTTATTGCGTTTCTTGAAGGAGAAGGAGGAAACTGTTCTATGGAAGAGGGCAATTCTCCAGACTGGGGGGGTGGGGCCATACGACTCAAACAGGGGCCAGGATCAAGTGGTTATTGTGCCACTCAAGAGGTACTATGATAAAATCTCACAACTGTAAGGGGAAAAAATATGATAACTTGGAAAAGGACTAGGGGTGAGCAAACAGCTTTAAGTAACTTACGATGTAACACCACACTGGAAATAAATATCTCAAATTATTTTTTATATTTGGATTTGTGATTTAGTGTGCCATTCCTTCCAAATTCTGGGGTATGCAGAATCTTCTTGGGGATAGTTGAGATAGTTGGGGTTGTTCAGCCTGGAGAAGAGAAGGCTCTGGGGAGACCTTAGAGCCCCTTCCAGTACCTGAAGGGGGCCTACAGGAAAGCCGGGGAGGGGCGGTTTGCAAGGGCACATAGCCATAGGACAAGGGGCAATGGTTTTAAACTAGAGCAGGGCAGGTTTAGATCAGACATTAGGAAGGAGTTCTTTACACTGAGGGTGGTGAGACACTGGAACAGGTTGCCCAGAGAAGTGGTGGAGGCCCCATCCCTGGAGACGTTCAAGGCCAGGCTGGATGAGGCTCTGAGCGACCTGATCTAGTTGAAGATGTCCCTGCTCACTGCAGGGGGCTTGGACTAGATGGCCTTTAGAGGTCGCTTCCAACCCAACACATTCCATAATAGGATTCTTGAATTTTTATGTATCTCCAGCAAGGTAATTCCATTTCCTGTTAATTACTCATTCCCATTAGCTGTCTTTCTTTTTTTTTTACCCCTTTTGAAAAGCTGAGGCAAAAATTTTTACGATGTATAGTAAGTTTGATTTGAGGAGGAGTTTTCATTTTGTGTTTGGTCTTTTTGACCTTCTATCTGCATAGCTTGCTTTTAGCAGTTTCTTTTTTTTATTTCTTGTAAATTCTGGTATTTTTCAATAGCCTTCCTGAAAAATATTCATATAGTTACATTTAGAAATTACATTTGTACAGTTTTCATGCTTGATTGCGGTATAGATTTGTGGTAGCATTAGCATTTCTGTTTTGAAGAAGAGCTTCTTTGATACTCGAGTCAGCTGGACTGAATGACTCAGGGACAAAGTGCATCTTAGAGGCACTTAGTGCTTTCCTTAGAGGCTTATTTATACATCTTCATGTATTTATTCTTGCATTTAATTTAAATTGAGCAATTTGATTTATAATAACTAGAATTTTCATATTAGAATTTATATAGATTTGTAGGTAGAGGTCCTTCCGTTTATTAGACAAGTTAATAGAAAGGGTAACTTGAAACATTTAAGGAGCTTTGAAATATTGACTATACTTGTAGCTTCCCACCCTAAACTAGGATGGATGAACTCAGACCTTTGTCCTTGAGATTCCTGTTGTGTATATTCCCAATTTAATGCCTGTTTGACTGTGGTAGATGTATCAGAGAGAGGAAACTGTTGGGTTTTTTTTCCCGTGCTGTGTGAGTTGCAAATCTTCTGTTCCCCCCATCCTGTTTCTCTTTGCTTATTGCAGTGGTTTTTGATTTGGCATCATTGGGAAGTTAAAAAGAAAAATTTGCTCAGAGTGGAGCTAACCCAGATAAAACCTTGCAGGCTTTGCTAGAAAATGCGACAATTTATTTGATATTTGTTTTGGCATGTTTTAAGTGAAAATGTTAGAAGAAATGTGACTGAAAGAATGAAATTAATGATCTTTAAAGCATTATTTTTACCTCTGTTTTTGTCTTTCTTTCCTCATTTCTTTATGAGAACACGCTGCATTTTCCTAACCCCTGTCTCTGTGAACCCTCTCTTATACTGTCTCTCTCTGAGACATATTGGAAGGAGCAGAGAAAGGGGAATATTATCATCCGCTCCTGTCCCATTTCTCCCAAAAGAAGGTTCTGTAGTTCTCAGACTACTGTGGCTAGATAACGATTACCCTGTCATTTACTTCAGTTTCTGCAAAATTAATGAGGTGTTACTTTCCCATGGTTATGATGTGGATGAACTCAAAATACTTTAGAGTTGCTTAGATGAGGAAGCCAATATAGGTGAGCATGTATGTAGGAAAGTCTGTTGCTTGCCTTACTTCTGCCCTGGGAATGCTGGTATCCACTAAAGACGGTCTAAAACTCTTGTTTGTGGTTGGTTGGGTTTGTGGTTGGTTTTTTTTCTTCCAAAACAAGCAAAATTAAATAACTTTGAGTCTTGTAAATGTTATTTCTTCTCTGGGAAATGGCCAGAGGCATGTTTTCTTGCTTCTGCCTGTCCTCTCAGAGAGTGGGAAAAATGGTTAATATGAAAAAAGAATGTAAAATTGTGCCAGACCACACTTGTTTGTGCTGGCCTCATGCAGGGGCTCTGAAAACTACTTTTGCTATACCAACGAATAAGTCATTCTCAGCTGGATATCATGGAGTGCAAGAATTGCTCATAAAGCAAAAACTAAGGGGATAAAGTAGCTGAGAGTCTTTAAGATCCAGAACTGTTGCTCTAGTGTGTGTGCTGAGGAGGGGATTTGTTACCGAGGTTTTTGTAAAAATGTAGATCTGTTGGTGTATTACAGCATTGCTCAATGGGAAAAACTTGGCTACAGTATCAAAGGAGCTTGTATATCTGATCAATTTAGATTGCCACTGATTGTCGTGATAGCGAGAGACCACTGTGTTAATAAAGCTTAAGAAATTGCTTCTGGCAGAAGCACTGGGACTGTCCCTAATCCTGAGTCAGCGACTGGTGGTCATTGGTGGTGTTACAGTGTCCACTGACTTTGGGTAAAGTACTGCCCTTCTGCCTGCCTCTTTGAATTTATGGATCTTTTTTTCTTGAAGCTGTAAGATGTTTCAGCTTAAGACACACAAATTCAGGTATCATCATGTGAGATGGGTGTCTCCTACTATAGTCTAGAGCAGTTTACCGTCAGTGAATTGGAGATCAGTTTTGGGTGTCATAATCGTTAACTGAATCATGCTCAGACTTCCGTTACTTCTATTAATATGGCCTAGCGCACTTGCCCTTCATTTTTGCCTTTCTTTAGCCAGTTGCTTTAATAAGCATGATTACTTAATTAACTGTCTTATGACATTTGTATTATAATGTTTACCTGGACTTCAGTAAGGCCTTTGACATGATCTCCCGTAAGATCCTCGTAGCGAAGCTGATGAAGTATAGGCTGGATAAACATACAGTGGCTGAACGGCCAGGCCCAGAGGGTGGTGATCAGTGGAACGAAGTCCAGTTGGAGGCCAGTAACTAGTGGTGTACCCCCGGAGTCAATACTGGGTCCGGTCCTGTTTAACATCTTCATTAATGATCTGCAAGCTTGAAGACAACACCAAACTGAGGAGTGGCTGGTACACTGGAGTGTCATACTGCCATCCAGAGGGACCTCAACAGGAGGGAGAAATGGGCCAACAGGAACCTCTTGCAGCTCAACAAGGGGAAGTGTAAAGTCCGGCACCTGGGAAGGAATAACTTCCTGCACCAAGATGCGCCAGAGAACAACCAGCTGGAAAGCAGCTTTGCAGAAAAGGATCTCAGGGTACCGGTGGACGCCAAGTTGAACACGAGTCAGCAATGGGACCTGGCTGTAATGCAGACTAAAGGTATCCCTGGCTGCATGTTGCCGGCAGGGCGAGGGGACTGATCCTTCTCCTCTACCCAGCACCTGGAGTGCTGTGTCCAGTTCTGGGCCCCTCAGCGCAAGGAGGACATGGACATGCAGGAGAGAGAGTCCAGTGAAGGACCACAAGGATGATGGACTGGAGCACCTCACATAGCAGGAAAGGCTGAGAGAGCTGCCTGCTCATGATTTTTTAGCTTTTGCTTTCTTTTTGCCTTTTTTAATTTTTTTTTTTTTTTGGAAGACTGCTGATTTGCTTTATTTATTTATTGCTTTATATCACTGATGTATTAATTTCCTGCCTGCTGATGACGCTAGCTAGTAATACCTGTCATTTTACATGGGTATACAGAGAGATTTTTGTGATTTCTTCCATGTCTTCTCTCAAGCAGGTTTATTTTTTTTTTTATTTGGTGTGATATTAATCCAGTAGTTTTTTCCCTAATACATTTTAAGGCATCCAATAAATTATTCTAAACAACTCACCATTACCTTTCCCTTTTTATGTATGCTTTTCCTCAGTTGTTTTTTTTTTTAAGTTTTCATGACGAGAAGATTCTCCCCTAAAGAAATCTTTCCCTAGTAATTAAACTTCTGTATGTGTTCTGTAAAACCTTTCTGAACTAGTATGAGCCTTTAATCTGAAAAATGTCAGTCCGAGCTACATTTCCATGCTCAGCTAAGTCTTGAGAGCTGGAGCAGGCCTTGGCCAAGGTAGATGTCCATTTTTGAATCTGGAAAAAGTTCTGTAGTTTTCCTCAACTCTGCTGAATTCCATCCATTGAATTTTCCGTGGCAGTTCATCTTTCTGCCAGTAGAGGTCATATTTTTTTAGTGTACATTTTTCAAGTCCTGTGGAAAGATTACCACTAGGGGTACACAACAGGAGAGAAAAAACTTCTGAATATTTCCATTCATGATAATTTATTCCTTCTACTCATTAAAATGTTACTACAGTAGTTCCCCTTTACAACTGACAGACATGTTCTTTAGCAAGTTTGTAAATTCATATAAATTTAATTTTGGAGCTAACTGTTTGAATGGAAAATTAGCATGTCTTCCATCTTCCTTCACTGAACTTCACACATAATCACAGAATGGTGGGGTTGGAAGGGACCTCTGGAGATCTAGTCCAACCCCCTGCCAGAGCAGGGGCACCCAGAGCAGGTCAAATGTGTCCAGGTGGGTTTGGAATGTTTCCAGAGACGGAGACTCCCCCACCTCTCTGGGCAGCCTGTGCCAGGGCTCTGCCACCCTCACAGCAAAGAAGTTCCTCCTCATGTTGAGATGGAACTTCCCATGGTCAAGTTTGTGCCCGTTCCTCTTGTCCTGTCCCCGGGCACCACGGAAAAGAGCCTGGCCCCATCCTCCTGACACCCCCCCTTTCAATATTTATAAGTGTTGGTAAGGTCCCCCCTCGGTCGTCTTTTTTCCAGACTGAAGAGACCCAAATCCCTCAGCCTTTCTTCATCAGAGAGCTGTTCCATCCCCTCATCCTCTTGGTAGTCCTTTGCTGTCCCCTCTCCAGCAGTTCCCTGTCCCTCTTGAACCGGGGAGCCCAGAACTGGACACAGCCCTCCAGCTGTGGCCTCCCCAGGGCAGAGCAGAGGGGGAGGATGACCTCCCTCCACCTGCTGGCCACACTCTTCTTGATGCAGCCCAGGATGCCATTGGCCTTCTTGGCCATGAGGGCACATTGCTGGCTCATGGTCATCCTGTTGTCCACTAGGACTCCCAGGTCTCTTCCCACAGAGCTGCTCTCCAGCAGGTCACCCCCAACCTGTCCTGGTGCAGGGGGTTATTCCTCCCCAGCTGCAGCACCCTGCACTTGCCCGTGTTGAATTTCATAAGGTTCCTCTTTGCCCAACTCTCCAGCCTGTCCAGGTCTCTCTGGATGGTGGCACAGCCTTCTGCTGTGTCAGCCACCCCGCTCCCCCCAGCTTTGTGTCATCAGCAAACTTTCTGAGGGTGCACTCTGTCCCCTCATCCAGGTCATTGATGAATACATTGAAGAGCACTGGACCCAGTACTGATCCCTGGGGAACACCACTTGTCACTGACCTCCAACTAGACCCTGTGCCCCTAATCATGACCCTCTGAGCTCTGTCTTTCAACCAGTTATCTATCCACCTTACTGTCCATTCATCTAGCCCACACTTCCTAAGCTTCCCTATGAGGATGCTGTGGGAGACCGTGTCGAACGCCTTGCTGAAGTCAAGCTAGACAACGTCCACTGCCCTCCCCTCATCTATCCATCCAGTCATGCCATCATAGAAGGCTATCAGATTAGTCAGACATGATTTCCCCTTGGTGAATCCATGTCGAGTACTTCTGATAGCTTTCTTTTCCTCCATATGCCTTGAGATGACGCCCAGAACGAGCTGTTCCATCATCTTTCCAGGGATGGAGGTAAGGCTGACCAGCCCGTAGTTCCCCGGCTCCTCCTCCTTGCCCTTTTTGAAGGCTGGAGTGACATTGGCTTTCCTCCAGTCCTCAGGCACCTCGCCTGTTCTCCAGGACCTTTCAAAGATGATGGAGAGCGGCCCAGCAATGACTTCCACCAGCTCCCTCAGCACCCTTGGGTGCATCCTGTCGGGACCCGTGGATTTGTGGGTGTCTAATTGACCTAATTGATCTCTCACTTGATCCTCCTCAACCAAGGGGAAGTCTTCCTCTTTCCCTGTTACTTTCTCCAAAGTCTGGGACTCCTGAGGGCTGGGCTGAGCAGTAAAGACGGCATTCTTTGAATGCACCAACTTCCTCCTTCTCCCATACATACTTGTGTCCACGTTTCCATTATTGTTGCTTTTCAGTCCTCTATTTTTGTATTTGCTGCTCTTTAGGAAGTTGCTCTCATTAATTTTGCTGTAACTCCATTCAGTTCTGTAAGTTCTTGAATATCTGTCTTTCATCAAACTCATCATTTTGTGCAATGTTTACTATTTGAGTTACATCATCCTCCTGTTTCTAAAACATGAGTACAGTCCTTCCATAGTGCCTTCCAAGAATCAGTCATTGTCTTGCTACTTATTAAGTCTCATGAAGCATGAATGTTTTTCGAGGCATGTTGCAACTTTTCAAAAATTCACACACTACTGTTTGATTTGTCATTTCTTTCAAGTAATGCGTTTGTCATAAATAAAACATTTTGAAAATGTCACTCTTCAGTCGTCGTAAAAGTGATGTAGCGCTTGGTGGTGAGCACAGCTGACATGTTCAGCTGGAAATCACACAGGGGAGTTGGTTGGCTCTTTTACTGCCAGTCAGCAGGGTGGTAAGCGCTAGATTATCTGGGTGACTGGAGCAATTCCCTAACCGGTCTTCTGTGATACTGGATGTTGCTCATGCCCTTATCTGAACACTAGTGACCACGTAACATAAGTAGGATAAAATGTTTTAGCACCCCAGGTTTCTTGAGTGCTAACCTCGTAGGGGTTTACATTTGAAGTCGCCACATAAATTACCATCAAATATTAAAATGGGGTGGTTTTTCATGATCTCGGATTCGGGCACCTGCTTCTCCAGAGCAGTAAAACTTTTGGTGGTGTGTGTTTCTAAGAGTCTAGTATCTTCTGTTCTGAACACGTGTAGCAGTGCATAACCGCGGATACCTCTCGCCTGCTTGAAATGCGTCTGCAGCCTCGTGATCCAGACGTGCTCATCCCTCTCTAAACTCTGCTATAAAGTGAGGGTGACAGCTATTACAGTGAGGGTGACAGAGCACTGGAACAGGCTGCCCAGGGAGGTTGTGGAGTCCCCTTCTCTGGAGATTTTCAAGACTCGCCTGGATGCGGTCCTGAGTAATGTGCTCTAGGCAATCCTGCTTTAGCAGGGGAGTTGGACTAGATGATCTCTAGAGGTCCCTTCCAACTTGGAAGTTTCTGTGATTCTGTGTGATTCTGTGATAAAGAGATTGGGGTTTTGGTGTTTAATTTTCATAGCCATCCTCGATTGATTTGAAAAATCCTTGACTGTTAAATATTCACCTTATTCTTGACATACATTGCTATTTTTCATTGCTTTTTTTGCCAGGTAATAGTGGAACTTAATGCATGGACTTCAGTTTTTTGTGCTCTCTGAGAGCATTTTTTTCAGTCACAGGGTTCCATATGTGACCACTTACCTTCAGGGCCAGATCACCTGAGTTATACACGTATATTTTTTAATATGATTTGTTGTTACGGTATATTGAACTCATGTTACATTCTTTGACATGAAACATGACCAAGGGCTGTTGCCGTTTCACAGTTCACCAGCCTTTGCACTATTTCTGAGTTTGTTTCTCATGATAATAACTTTAGTGGTTTTTTTTTTTTATTAGTATTGCCTGTTGGGATTGATCTTTATTTTGTGGTGCCAGTGCTATTTTCCGTGACACTGTATGCTGAAGTACTGCAAAGTGAGATCAGTCTTCTGGAAGACACATACGCAATTCAAGCGCTCTGTGTTTACCAGCAAGGTCACATTTTAGCCACAGTCCCTTTTGCACTGCAAGTGCAGTACAGAATACATGCTGTCACAGTACCATAGGGCACATTCTACCAACTAACCAAAAAACCACTTTAATATAGCCCTGGAAGTAGAAATTTCATTGCAAATTACTGCCCTGTCAGCCTCCCCTCTGTGTCTGGGAAGACCAGGGAACAGATCCTCCTGGAAGCTATGCTAAGGCGCATGGAAGGCAGGGAGGTGGTTGGAGACAGCCAGCAGGGCATCACCAAGGGCAAAGTCCTGCCTGACCAACCTTGTGGCCTTCTGTGATGGAGTCATTACATCAGTGGACAAGGGAAGAGCTCCGGATGTCGTCAGTCTGGATTTCTGTAAGGCTTTTCACACAGTCCCCCCCACAACATCCTTCTCTAAATTGGGAAGGCATGGATTTGGTTGGGGGATTGGACTACATGATCTCCAACCCCTCCAACCCCTGTCATTCTGTGATTCTGTGATTTGATGGGTGGGCTGTTTGGTGGATGCAGAATTGGTGGGATGGTCAATGTCTAGATAGAGACAGATGACGAGTAGTGTCCCTCAGGGGTCCATACTAGGACTAGTACTGTTTAATATCGTCATCAGTGACGTGGACAGTGGGATCGAGGGCACCCTCAGCAAGTTTGCCGACAACACCAGGCTGAGTGGGGCGGTGACGCGGCTGAGGGAGGGGATGCCATCCAGAGGGACCTGGACAGGCTGGAGAGGTGGCCCCATGGGAACCTCCTGGGGTCCAACCAGGCCCAGTGCAGGGTCCTGGCACGGGGTGGGGGCAGCCCCCGGTGCCAGCCCAGGCTGGGGGTGGAGGGATGGAGAGCAGCCCTGAGTGAAGGGCTTGGGGGGGGCTGGGGAGGGTGGAAACGCTGCCCATGAGCCGGCACCATGCCGAAAGCCACTGGACAGACAGAAAGACAGTGGACAGAAAGCCACTCGAGGTCTGTTACCCACAGAATTCATCTGCCCAAAAAAGGCAGCACTAATATTACTGTGTGCCTTCTGCCACATCCTGGTGTAGAGTGGGAGAGGAGCAGCTGCAAGAGCAGGAGAGTAACATGATGTAGCAATATGAGTCGTAATTTAGCCTCATTGTTCCTGTTTCATATGGAATACAGAATTCTAATTTCTGTATGGAGTGATGTAATCAGGAGATAGATGATCCATTTGAATGGACAGTAAGTTTGAAGTCATTATAGCCGTATATGGCGAGAACGCCCGTCAAACTTGCATCAAGCAGAAAGGGAAGAGACCTGTGGGATGGACAAAAAATAAAAATAATAATAATAAATAATAAAAAAAAAAATCTCTGTCAGTCTACCTTCCAAGCAGCCCAATAAAGACTTTTGTGTCCCATAGTAGAAGAGGTGGGGGAAGAGATCTATAATTTATATGAGCAATTGTTCTATTATTGAGTTCTTATATGTATGAAATTTGAGATAAGATTACACGTTTGTGCATGAAACAGCTCCAGGCTGTTTAGAGGCTCCATCCTATAGCAGTACGTTATTGCAGTCTGGTGTTTTGCTGGTGCTACCTCAGGTAAGTTACAGGTACTGCTGATATGAACGGTTATTTATAGACTGCTTTCTGTTCAAAGTGAAGCAGGGTGATTGAAACTAATCCTTTAATTATACGCTTATCACACCTTTGCTTAGCTTTCGTACAAGGTGCAGACTTTATGCTTTGGTTACCTGCAGCCTAAAAAGAAAAGTAGAGGAAAACTCATAGAAGGGGAACTGTGGGGTGGGGACGGGTGTTGTCTGGCTGCAGAAAATGAGTCAAACCTTTACAGGGGAAAGAGGGACTTTTCCTTGCACTGACAAGAAAGGGCTGCCCCTTGGCGAAGCCAAGTCTCCGTTGGTCGGGGAGGCTGGCTGGAGCCTGTTGCAGACTTTGGCACTGGTGCTCTATTTCTGCTTTAGGTGGGTAGATAATTTTTTCTTAGTAAGACAGTATCTTCTTCTTGTCCACATGCAGTTGGCTGTTGATTAACAGTCCATTTGGGTAAGCTGCAGCTTTCCTGTGGTGTCGACATGAGTTACCGGACACACTGTATTCAAATGGCATGGACCTGGAAACCATGAAAGTGTCTTTGCCTGAGGCCCTGAGGGTGGCAAGCTGAACTGCAGTGGTGGAGAGGCGGAGCTGGCTACAACACAGTGGAGGTCCTACAATGCTCTGTCTTTAGGATCGGTCACTACTTCATCTACAATGTATGTCACTAACGTTATCTGTAAACACAGATAATGAAAAACACAAGTAGCAGCAAAAGTGGTACCGAATTAGAACTACAGCTTCATCTAGTCCAGTGTGTTGTCTCCAGAAGCATCTGGCAGCAGGGGGGCAAGACTGAAAAACGGTGTTCTCCATCCTCCAGTTGCCCTGTTTCCAAGTTGCAGGTTTCTCAGAGCTGACTACACATGGGTAAGTTTGTTGTGACTTGCAGCTTCCATGATCTTGTATCTGTATCAGCACCTTGTATCTCTTAGTAGGCAGTTCTTGAAGAGGACCCTGTAGGTATTCAAGACGCCTGTCTACCATTAGATAAGGAGGGAAATACAGGGAAGGAGCACGAGAATTCCATCCCTCACCTTGTCTACCACTACCAGGCAGGACTTAATCCTGAAACCAAGAAAATTTGCATTTAGGAGGACCTGAGGGACAGGCTTTTGTGTAGGAGACTGGACACAGACTATCTAATGAATAAAGTAAAGCAGTGTGCTGGTTTTGGCTGGGGTAGAGTTAATTTTCTTCATAGTGGCTAGTATGGGGCTATGTTCTGTATTTGTGCTGGAAACGGTGTTGCTGATACAGGATGTTGTCCTTCCTGCTGAGCAGCGCTCACGGAGTCAAGGTGTTTTCTGCTTCTCACCCCACCCCACCAGTGATGGATGGGCTGGGGGTGCACAAGACATTGGGAGGGGACATAGCCAGGACAGCTCACCCCAAATGACCCGAAGGATATTGCATCCCATACGACGTCATGCTTGGCCTATAAAGCTGGGGAAGAAGAAGGAAGGGGGGCGAATGTTCGGAGTGAGGGCGTTTCTCTTCCCAAGTCACCATTACATGTGATGGAGACCGGCTTTCCTGGGTATGGTGGAACACCCGCCTGCGATGGGACGCGGTGCATGAATTCCTTGTTTGGCTTTGCTTGCATGCGCAGCTTTGCTTTATGTATTGAACTGTCTTTATCTCAACCCACGAGTTTTCTCACTTACACTTCCGAGTCTCTCCCCATCCCACCGGGGGAGCGAGCGACTGCCTGGTGCTTAGCTCCTGGCTGGAGTTAAACCAGGACTCGCAGCCCTAGTCCATGCTTAGCGCTGAGATTCCTTCCCATCTGCTTGAGCTAACCCTTACATAGAATTCCCTCTTTTTGCCTCCTGCTTGCTAAAGGTGAGGTTTCAGGATCTGTAGTTATCCCAAATTTCAAGCGGCTTTAAAGTTCCAAATTACTTGTCTCCATCTCTATTCATGTATACTTCTTTGAAAGTTAGCTTTTTAGATCTAGGCCCTTAATGGCTAAAATTTCATTACTATGCCCTGCATAATTGTAGGGTTGTTTATTTTTTCCATTTCTGGGGAAAATTAGTTTGAGTGTGTGGTCTACGTAAATGCCGTAACTTACTCTAGCTGGGACTACCCTTTGAAGAAGGGTGCTGTCATCTTTACTGCTGCTGAGCTTACTCATACTGTAACAACTGCTGTAGCAGCCAAGCTCAGCTCACGCTGTTACTTGCCCCGTTGGAGGGTTGGAAGCTGAGAAGTGCAAAGGGGCCGCAGCTGGGGGGAGGAGCGGAGGGGGCAGGTGACCCCAAACTGACCAAGGGGGCGTTCCATCCCATCTGCCCCATGTCGGTATAAAGCTGAGGGATCAAAGGGTCAGCCTCTTTCTTCAATGGCCAGCATCCGAGGAGGACTCTGTCTGTTCATGCCTTTGATCCCGATCCGTGCGTTCCTGACTCCAGACCTGGAACGCAGCTCCTGTCCATTGCTGTTTGCTAGATTATAGAGTTGACTAATGATTAGAACCAAAATGTTGATGCAGAAATTGCAGACTTCACACAGGGCAAACGACATTAACTAAAGGCTCTAAAATGTAAAGTAAACTTTATTATCCTTGAACCACAAAATAGATTTCTTTGGTTGTACAAATTTCACTAGTTACAGTCTTGATGCGCTAATGTTCCCTCAGAGTCTCTCAGGAGAGAATGGGAGAGAACCCAGAGCCTGGCACCAGGTACCGCAAAGGGAAAGAAAAAAAAAAGAATCACAAGTTAGTCACCAAAACCAATCCAGGATTGTTTCCAAAATTGCTGTTGTTAAAAAGCAAATGCTAAAATTAGATTTAAAAAGGAAAAGCTCAAATTGCTGATGATGGAAGCAGCCACAGCTGCAGTTTGAGATTACCAGAGTTCCCCCTTCAAAGCTCTGTCAAATTAAAACGTACGAAGTCAGTTAAAATGATCCGCTGGATTTTGGCATGAAGGGAGATTCTCAACTAAAAGAAACTGCATCCAGTTCTTTCATTCAGCAAATATACAAGCAGAAGTGCCTGTTGCTCCCCAGCCACTTCGAGTCACTGAGAGGCTTAAGGTCCAGCTCTGGTCTTACTGCTGGAGGGGTTCAGCAGAGAGCACCAATGTGTCGGGGCTGACAGATCAGATCGCTGCCACGCTCAGATGCCTTTCTCCAAGTTAGAGGCATTAAAAAAAAAAAAAAGAAAAAAAGAAAAGGGATGTTTTACTTCAGTAGTGGGCAGTAGAGCAGCAGAGACTGATTTCAGAGCTATAAGCAGCATCTGTCTCCTCCACATCGTCAGAGCTCACTTGATACAGAATCTGTTCACAGCCCTTGTTCCACGCACGAAAACCAGGAATCACACCCCTGCTCTTTTTTCATTTTTTCCCTCTTGCATGGGCGAGGATGCTTTTTCCCTATTCTACACGGAAAGAGGCCTAAAGCCAACAAGTTGCCAGAGAGTAGAATCGTGTAGTTATTGCAAGGCATAGGCCAGACCCGTCCTGCTGCACCGTGCTCCCTGCCTGGCAGGCACTCCTGGAGAGCCCCACGCTGGGCACCCCTGGAACGTCACATTCCATGTCACAGCTATTGGACTCGCCCGCTGGTATCCTCCTACCTGTAAGACCCCGTAACTCCTACCCTGACCCCAGCAATGCCACTTCCTACCCTTCCCCATTTCCTGAACCCTACCCCGCTACCCTGTCTGCTGTTTACACGTCCTACCTGTGCCACCGTATCCTAATCCCCAACTATTCTGCTCTCTATCGCTGTCACACACGCACACTGCTACGCTCCTGCTACAGCTGTTCAGCTCCTTTCTCATCTCTGCCCCAGGTCACCGATTCAGTCACGGTGCTGACAGAAGAGACACCCGGCCTCCTCTGACACTCGGTACAGTGTGCTGGTAGAGCGGGTAAGACTGCACGCGTGACACACGCAGTTACGGGTACGTCTGGGCAGGCACCCGTCTCCCAGAACAGCACGGAATACTGGCAGGAGCAGTTTCCTCCGTGGGGCTTCGCTGCGCTCACAGAGGCAAGTGGCACAGAGCTGGCACAGGCTCCTGCTTATTCAGTTGTCTTTGCTTGAGCACACAGGTGTCAGTGTCAGAGGGAGGCACTTCACTGAAATTCCTTTTTTTCTTTTTTTTCTTTTTTGCCTGCAAGCTACCCGTTTCCACATAATCCCAAAAGAACGCGAGGTGACACGGTGTGGGAGGTGGAAGGAGATGCTTTTTGGCAAAAGACTGGAAATTAAATAGGAGCAAAGGCAGGCTGGACCTTCCTTCTAATTCATACCAGAGCAGAAGCTCCCACATTAACCACTAAAAAAATCCAAGTTGAGGAAATAACAGCTGGAGCCCAACGCACTCTAACACTCACATGTTCTCCCTGTCCTACCCTTCCCCCACACACAATATTTACAGGCTAACAAGCTGCAGCTGCCCACTGTCCTACCCACACCTCCTCTCAATTTGCCATCAATAAGTCTAGTGTTGTCCCGTTTTGTTCAGGACGTGCCCCAGTGCATTATCGGGTGAGAAAAGAGGGCGGTTCACAGCCTTAAAGGAAGTTAGTTGACCACAATGCTCCCTGGGGTGCTCAGTTCCCGTCCAGAGCCCAGGCGGCAGCAGTGTGGGCAGTCCGGTGCTGTCCCTGGAGCGCAGGAAGCTCAACAGCCCTGTGCTGGGCCACTCCATCGCCCGGGTGCAGCGGATTTCTACGTAGGGACGGCAGCCTCCAAACTGCGCCGGCTGTGCCGGAGCTTGCGTTTGCTGCTGTACAGGGCCATCTCTTCAAGCGCGGATGAAGTAGGTGTTGATGAATCACGTGTTACTAACATTTCCTCTTCCTCGGGCTGCCCATCCTGCTCCTGGGGAACTGCATAGACAACAAAAGTGAAGGTTTTAGAGAAAGTGCATAGCTCACGTAGTTAACGTAGACATAAGGGTATACCCAGGCGCTGAATTTGAGACAGCACCAAAGTCTCAGTGATTTACAGCAATCCTCTGCCCAGAACTTTTAGGTGACCTGCAGCTTGTGTACTGACTGCTGTGGATTCTGGGAACGAAGTCACATGCGTGAGAAGGCCCCTGCCCCTAACAACTACGATTCACTGAAAATTATCGGAAGGCGGAAGCCTTAGGGAAAATGAAGTGTTCTGAAAGGACTCAGGTATGCTAGTGTGCCAAGCGTTTCACTAGTTTCAATAGAGCAGCAAGCACTAAAGAGCAACGTGACCACCGGTTGCCGTAGCTAATGAGAGAGGGGAGCATTTGGCCTTGCTTAATGTTGAAATTACATGACTAAGTCCTTTCTGTAAATTTAGGCTGTGACTTGGGTCCCTCACCAAAGGAACTCACCAGGAAAAACACTCCTCTGGCAGGGCAGACTCAGTTAACTTGGTCTCAGGCCTTTGAGGATGTGCTCTGCACCTAAAGCACGCTGCTTTGGAGTGGCTCCTCACCCTCCTGAAAGGAGCTGGCAGAGCTTTGACACACACCTGGAACATCTGCCCTTGTGATAATTTGGCCTGAGCAACTACTGTGAGATACTTGGTAAACAGGACAAAAATTCCACAAAACCACAGGTTTTTCCCTTCAAGTGCAACCCAGCTCCTGGGAAGCCTCTCAAGTCTTTGAACACAGCAGAGAACCTCAAATACAGCAATCTGTGAAGATACATCTGACCAAAGGTGCGCGGCTCGCTGAGCTGTACCCGGTGGCCTGTCCTCTGCTCTAGAGCTGCACGCCAAGGTGCGATATCCTCCGTGTGACAGTGCCCGAGTTGTTATAATTCAGAATCCTTCCGGAACTATTAACCGTAGCATTAACCTGTTGTTTGAAAAGACCTCAGGACCAAATGAACGCAGGCGACAAATCTGACACCTTGAAAGGATCCTGGGATGGTAAGTAATGACTGGCCTCCAAACAAGGCCAACGGGTATAAAAGAAAGGGACGGGCACATGCAGGTGATAACCCAGATGGGGGGGTTGGGGGAGGAAATCAGTGTGGCTTAGAGGGAATTCATTCCTTTTAGACCCTCTTAGACTAGAATTTGCCAAAGGAGCCATCAAACATGCAAGTTAAGTGATCCCAACACAGCACACTGAGCTTTTAAAAAAACCTTTTGATTGCTCCTCAGCCAAAGCTCTTAACGAAAACAAGCTGCCACGGGATGAGAGGGCATGTCCTTTAGTGGGTAAATAAGTAGTTAAAACACAGAAAAAGTGCAGGCAGTTATTACCTACTATCACAACACAGAGCAGCTACCTGTATTAGGGTCTGTATTTGGTAACTAACGAGAAGGAGCAGTGACGTGAGTGACAAAGACTTTACTGAGAGAAGCTGCTGACGATACCAAGCTGTCTATCAGGGTTGTCAAACGAAACTCAACTACAAAAAAGGGTATTAGGATTTTACAGAGTTGACTGGGCAACGATGTGGAAGGTGAAATTTACTGCAAGTGTGAATAGATTCAAGAAAGAAGTAAACAACTCTAAAATTAAAGGCCTCTGGCTCAGAAAGTGCTAAAACACCAACTGTTGTAGCCTGGAGTCTTATTCTGGAAGGAATCCCTTTATGCTTTTCTTCTTTCATGCTCTTTTCTTGGTATTCCCAGTGGCTCACATCAGACAATATCGGACTAGCCAGAACCTCATGCTGACTTAAGTAAGTTTATTTTTACACTACTGGATGACGCTTAAGTAATTTAATCCTGACTACATACGAAATGCAGCACCCTTAAATGAGATTATGATTCTGTGGTCATCGGGGGGAGCTCTCTGAAAACACTGGCACGCTTCTCAGCAATTCCATTTCACTTTTGAGGATTAGATATCGGAAAAGATAGGAAAACATAGAGAACACCTTCTGCCACTGCATGAACTCATCATATACCTACATTTGCAATACTGCATGCAGCCCCGTTCCCCTCCTCTCTTAAAAATGGCATAGATTAAATAAAAAAGGTCCAGAGGGGTGGGGGAATGATTCCCACAAAGAACCAGGATTCTTCAGCCTGGAAGAAAGATAACTGATATGATACTGGCCTATATGAATGGCACAGAAAGAGTGAATACGACATCGTTACTCACTGCATCCCAGAAGACCCAAGGAAATTATCAAGAAACAGAATTAAAGTAAACAAAATGCCCGATCATGGAACTCAATGCCACAAACTGTCATGAAAGATTTTAAAAAAAAAATCTAGGCAATTTTATAGAGGGTTATTCCATTGATGATCTATATACAATACCTGGGTCAAGACATCCCTTCTTAATAGGTGATTACAGAAAATTGAGAATATGCATCTATGCAAGCTCATCTTCTCTGTTTCTTATAGTCTTTCCCTAAAAACTCACAGAGACCAGAACTGATGCAGAAAAGGCGAATTTTTTAAATTCCTCATACAGATTTCATAACTTGCCAAAATCTATGTAAAAATAAAAATCTATATGTTGGCTGGAATGCTACGCTGCCTGGAAGAATGGGATGGGGTGGAACTAATCTAAAAAAAACCTGAGAGCTTTGTCCTATACCAAAAGAGCTTAGTTGCATCTTCATCTCTATCCTTCCAAACTGATTTTGGAAAACCAGCATTTTTTTGGTGCCTCACACACATCACAGCCTCCTACAGTGGTGACTTAAGGATTACTCGAAGACTAAGCACTGGCCTAAAAAACTCCTGATAGAGCACCACACTCTTCCTCACGGCTTTTATTCTATTTGAGGGCCCAACAGACCAATGATGGGCAACAACGAGGTCTGGAGCCCCTAAGCGATTGCTGATTAATTCCTGATTCTTCAGTGACCTTCTTGTTATCTACGCTGACTGAATGGACTACCTCAAGAGATTAACCCGGGGCTGACAGCTTTATTCCGAGGGATGAAAAACAGATGCTGTCCTCAGGAAAATAAGTTTTTCTCGAGTACCTCTGCAGCAGAACCTCCTTCTGGAAATGCAGGGATCAGCTATCTGGAGTGCAGCCTTTACTCAGAGAGATTTGCCAAGATAAAATTGAGAGAGAAACCGTTCCTTGCGCAAAATAAAGGGGGGGAAAAATAGCTGCAAAACATGTAGAAGAAAACCAGCATCATCTGTTAAAGGAAACCAAAGTAATACTAATGAGCAGGCAGGCCCTGCTGAGTTCCACGCTCCTGCTACAGCCACCGGGATGAAGCGGGAGATGGTCTGAGCCCGTCTGTTACAGCTGGGGACAGAAAGATGTACCGCAGCCAGGACAGCCTGGAGAGATAAAGCAGTCAAAGCTTTAATTGCTGGTTATTTAGGTGACCGTGCACACAGATCCACCAGCACAGACTTGGAGAGTCACCTGGGTACCAAAGCACCCAAATACTCGCAAGTCTTAAATCAGGATGAATTTATCTGCAGCTGCCTGCTGCTGGCGGCAAGATTCTGTGCTCTCACCAAAGGGGCAGAAGACAGACCTGAACAATGGATGTTATCCACCTACAGTGGGTGACAGAGGCCAAAACTTCCCACCAATGTTCTACTACTGTTCTTTACTCCAGAACACAAAACCAGAGGAAAACTAAGCATGCTTATTACACACCATTCTCAGCAAATTAGCAATCACTAAAGCACAATGCAAATATCCTACCCAAAACTGAATGTGGCGAGTTTGGAGGTTTCATTCTAGAACGGACAAAATACAACATTGCTTCAAGCTGCAAGAAGTCGAAATCCTCAGGGTTGATTCCACAAGCAGGCAAAGGGGAACCCCCTAGAACTGCGGTGGGAAGCAAGGAATACAGAGACGACTCCTTTGGCCGTGAGCTTACCTGAGTTATTTCTGTCATCTGTGTATCTGAGGTCATCAGCTGCATCAGGGGACTGGAAGAGAACAGAAGATGTGAGCATCCACCTCTAGCACTAGTGCCAGGCAATTCCCCACCTCCAGCCTTCCACCACACTACAGAGAACCTTTTGCCCTCAAAGGCGCTGGTAATACAGCAGCCGGGCATGACCCTCAGCGCACGCACGCGATTACAGCACTGATCCTTCGTGCTGAAGTCAAGCAGCCCGTTGCCTGAACTGCAGGATGAGGGGTGTCTGACCCTCAGAGCGCTCCTCCTTCTACTTTGTGTGTGTAGGGAGGAGAGGATGGGAAGTGACAGGAAAGGCAGAAAGCATAAAGACTACAGAAAATGAGTAGGAACATGAGAGGAGAGCAAAGACATGAGCTACATTTCCTTGAGAATCCCGGATCCAAATTCTGCACCTGTGTTGTTCCCAGGCCTAGCTTCTCAGGCAAAATCAACTTTCTTATCATAGAATGGTCAGAGTTGGAAGGGACCTTTAAAGTCCACCCAGTGCCACCCCCTGCCCTGGGCAGGGACACCTCCCACCAGCCCAGGTTGCCCAAAGCCCCCTCCAACCTGGCCTTCAACCCCTCCAGGGATGGGGCAGCCACAGCTTCTCTGGGCAACCTGGGCCAGGGGCTCACCAGCTTCATCATGGAGAATTTCTTCCTTATTTTTAATCTCAATCTCCCCTCTTTTAGCTTAAAACCCTTCCCCCTTGTCCTGTGGCTCCCCTCCCTGCTCCAGAGTCCCTCCCCAGCTTTCCCGGAGCCCCTTGAGGGCCTGGAAGGGGCTGGAAGGTCTCCCCGGAGCCTTCTCTTCTCCAGGCTGAACCCCCCCAGCTCACTTTACATTCAGGTGTGTACAGAGAAATGATGTGGGATAGGAAGCAGTTATGTCCCAACACACGGCAGAGACAGCTTTGGAGGAATGGCTAATCATCAGAAAAGTGATAATCACGAAACTTCACCAGTTCCTGCTACTTCTAAAGCCTTCACAAAACGACCATTCCAACAAACAGCTCTGTTGATGAAACTCATCAGACCAGAGTGATAACACCATGAGAAAACAACTTTGCCCATGGTCATGAACTTGTGGTGGGTTGAAAATCAACACTACTCTGGGGACAGGCATAAATGTACCAAGCCCTACTTATTTTGCTGAATTAGAGAATTTAATCTAGCTGTATATAGTGCTTCAAGGATAGAAAGGTCAAAGTATTATCTTGGGGTATTCTGTTTACTTCAAAAGTGACCGCATTTGTTACTTCTACTTGTCTTTCTAGGTTTGTACACAATACTTACAGTGAGCTCAACGCTTCTCTGAGCTATACAAATACAAGGATAGGGTTTCAGAAGAGCTCAGTATTCAGCAAGTTTAATAATGCCAAACTCATCTGAAAGTTCTGACCACTACTGATCAAAATCTATCTTTTAGGGGTCTCCTTGCTCAGCTCAAGAGCAAAAGTGAGGAGTAGCTTAATTTTTCTTAAGTTGTAGGATAAAGGCTGGTGGCTCTATACACTCACATGGAAAGCACTAGGGAAGTTTCACAGCTGTGAGAGTGCAAGGAGTCCTCATTTCCATGTAAACTTGTCTATTTTGTGCAAGCGGTAAAATTGGAGGAGGCAGGAGAGAGGGGGACACGATCTCAGCCCATTCAGAGCTTTAGAAATAAAGCAAATGTATGGTAGCAGTCGTGTCCTTCGTGAACGGCAGAGAGCAGAGCACAGGCGGCTGTGATGACTTCGGCATGCACCGTGGAGGAACACAGCCCAGCCAAATAGCACCGCACTGATCCAGAGGGCGTGACACAGTTGTGCGACTATGGCCAGGAAGAAATACAGTCTCTTAATTACTGCACTGCTGAGAGAGGTCCAGAGGAACTGCCGGATGATTTGCAAGTGTCGCCTCCTTTGGAGGCACCTTCTCAGCTGCATGAAGACCCAGTGCTGCACTGTGGCCTCAGCAGAGGCTTGGGGAAACGGGCAGTCCAGAGCTGCCACCGGGGCTCAGTGGCCAGCCCTCAACTCCCTCGGTACAGAACCTGAATGGGTGCACACCCTGACAGGGAAGGGATTCAGAGGAAAAAGACGAGTGACTACCAAAGGCTGAGCAATACCACCAGGGAAAGGAGTCAGCCAAGAACATGCAGCAAATAACGTACAACTGCCTGAGAATCCTCAAACTGCAACTCTGCCAAAGTCAGCCTGGCTTTGGAGATGACACCTTGGACCTGGGACCTTTGTGTCATGACAGCAAGTTAAAGCACAAGATGTCAGTACTTGCTAGCTCTCCATACAAACCTCATTTCTGAAATAGAAGAGAACATCTTTGTAAGTGCTTCTGCTCATGCTGGTATTGTATATACAGACCTAACCCTCCCGGAGTTTCCAGTCTGATTGCATTTCATGTGCTGTTTCAGCTTTACAGCTATCATTTTAGTCAAACAGAAAAATCCTTTTATTGTATATTTAACTATTGTGTATTTAATTCTGTATTTAACACAAACCTAACTGCAGGCATCTGCTTCACTGTCTTCATATAAAACTAAAAAAAACCAACAACCCAACCCCCCCCAACCTACAGACATACAGTATCTGCTCAAATCAGCTGTCACAAATGCCACCAGTTAGTGATGAACCCAGAGAGTTCACAGTCCTGGGCAACTGGTTCTAGGTGGCCCTGCTTGAGCAAGGGCGCTGGACAAGATGACCTCCAGAGGCCCCTTCCAACCTCTGAAGGTTCTGCGGTTCTATGGCAAAGCAGCAGTTCTTTTAGGAAGCAGAACCTGACCACCTCGCCATGGCACTCAACCTCAAAACTTGGTGTTCTCTTACCATGTGATTAATTCACAGTTCATCTACAGCAGAGTTACAACACATGAGACTTGTCACCACAGCTGCTTTTTGCACAGGATGCTGGATACATTCTAGTTTGAAGTTACCATTTGCTCCCATTTGCAATTTGTTGGCAAACTTTTTTACAGTTTTTTCTTCCCTTTTAGTTCTCGTCTTTCACTTAAAAATATTTCAGGATCAATTAAGGTGAAGATGTAGCTGTTTTATATTTGCAAAGCTTTTGTCATTAATTTTAAATCCATCTGGACCAACTTTTTCACAACTCCACTGGATGGAAGTCTCCAATAAACCCTTAGTTGTACAGCTTGGCTGGCTCTCGTTGCCTCCCACACAGACAGGGCCTTTGAAGAGAGAGGACTTCCTCAAATTATTCAACCTCTGCTCTGAAGGTCATCACTTCAGATGCACTTCCATCACATCAAGCCCTAACCAATCTAATGGTTCAGCATGCAGTTTATACCTGGATTTCGTAAACAGGTTTGGAGGAAGGAATAGCAGCAAATTCCCGGTAGTCAAACTTCTTTTCAGACATGGACTAGAAGGGACAGCAAAAGAGAAGAAACAGAGAAGAGCAAGTAAGGGGAGAGAAATGGATGGAAAACAAGCGGCAAGTGAGCAATCTATGCAGAGACAAAACCAGAAGCAGAGTGCCATTCTCAGTTAGTGCCAAGAGTGCCTGGATACAGCCTCTGAAAATGAGGAATCTCTGGAATACTGTCTTTTTAGCTGTTCTGGTGTCAGGACAGAGGTTCCAAGTTGCAGAGAAAACATTACATGCTCCAGTAAAATGCACACCCACACCAAGTTAGGTAGGAAACCTGTTTTCGTGAGAAAATTTGTGGCAAGATTCCTGGCGGCTGTGGAACAGTCAGGATTTCAATCCAGAGCTGGCTGCATTGTCTGACCATGGGCAAAACCAGGTCCCCACTGTGCAGCTGCTCCCACTCTTACCTTTATCTGTCTTACTAATTTTGACAGTTCTCTGCAACAATGTCCTGTTGCATTTATACAGTGCTTCGAGAAAGGAAAATTATGATTACAGCTGAAGTTCTCAGTTTTATGCTGTTGAGGAAACAAGGGGCCGAAGCCTCTGAAGTGAAAGGCTTTCTGAACACAGATTAGGAACCAAGAAAAGGATGAAATAATAAAACAGGGAAACAGAAAACAGATGTTACATCACAGTTGCAAAAAACGGGGGATGCCTCTAGCAATGGTTATGGCAAAGCTCCACCCACTGTACCCTCTTCACAATTCTCTATACCATGCAGCCAGACCTGGCTGAAGTGTTTAAGTAGGGATCCCATGGCCCAGACGCACAGTCCGCACCCAAGCTGAGTAACCGAGAAATCCCAGGATTATCGGTGAGATAACAAAAGCAAGCAGAAGTATGTCATACCAGCCTTCCTGGTGAAGTGACGTTTCTGGGACTGCAATCTGCAAAAGACGACAGAAAAGCACTATTTAGTGAACGGTCGTATTCTATGCAACACTTCCCCAGATCTGCCCCTTCCATGTAGCAGCATTTAAGCGTAGTCTTTTCTACACTCGGGACAGACACTGCCTTCTCAGAACAAATGCCTCTTTCCTGTTTTTTTAAAAAGCCATGATGCTGGTTTAATTTCTGCTCTGGTTCCCTGGAACCATACCTCAGATGTTCTCTCACGTTTTCTATAGATCAGGCCCATCCCCTGTGTTGAGAGACGTCATATGCCCCAAAAGACCTTCCAGTCTAGGCTGCAGGAGGAAATTACTTTTAACAGGTCTGCTTTCAAGCAAGTTATGCTAGAGAAGCATTAACTTTTTCCCTCCGAGATCGAGACAGCTATACAGTACCTTCCAGTGGTGTCGGTGATGGAGTAGGAACAGGCGAAGGTGACTCTGCCAGCTGCTCCAGTGTGCTGCGTTTTTTCCCCTCCTTGGACTTGGCAATAACCATTTGGGCTTTAAGAGCATCCTGTTCAAGTGATTTCATCCTGCCCCAGAAATGAGGGAGGGAGAAAAAGACATCAGACATTGCCTTCTCAGTAAGAGATAATGCCGCCTTCTGCGCCCAGCAGCCAGACACAGTCAACAGGCTGAGCGCAGAAAGGCGAAATTAAGCACCCGTGGTTCCCTGAGGCAGACAGACTTTCAAAGCAGGAGATGAGAACAGCTTGGTTTGCTGTCATCCTGGAACACACATCGTATGTGTCGAAAAGACAGAGCCTAGAGCCAAGCACCAGCGCACTGAGAAGCCGCAGGCCTTTCCAGAGGTGCCAGATAGGATGGGAGAGAAACCCAAGCTGGGAAAGGAACTCCAGGGGCTCAAACGAGTAGGAACAGTTCTCAGGGCTCTACCCTCCTCTGTGCTCTCAGTGTGTTGCATCTTAACCCTCTTCAGCCATCAGGAGATAATGAGATAGCTAAGAAAAAGTGGGCTCAGCCGTCAGAAATGTCTGCTCCCTTCTCCCCATCAAACAGACCCGCATCCCCCCTCGTTCTCATTGAGACAACTGCCGGTAGTCTGTGGGACCTCAGGGAAATGAACACCAGCAACCACTAAAACGTCCTCCCTGCCCCTCGCAGGCTGCAGGGTACGGACGGAGCGTGGCGTACAGAGCATGCAGCTGGCAGGGAGGGGGCTGTGCACACCTGGATTGGCTTCCTGACCCAGGGAGTCTTGAGGCGTGACTCTGCCTTGGACTAGACATCTGAGCTGGCCTGGCCCGGGGAAGCAGGTGCCC